>NC_054536.1:38654969-38954969 GCF_017654505.1 Polyodon spathula | reverse complement strand
CTTGAAGTGGTAGATAATGGAAACCTTTTTATTTGCTTTCACATAATTATAGGTTAAATATGAGTGCCTTTCAGATGAAATCAAAATTGGAGATTATTACCTGCGGCTGCTTTTAGAGGAAGACGAGAGTGAAGAAACAGGGGCTATCAAAAGATCGTGAGTGTTACATGTATTTATTGTGAGTTTAGTGCTTTTTTTGATGACAGTCCTACAGTGTATTTCCTCCCTGCTCTGGTCTCTGTGTACAATATAGCAACAGCTAGACCAGTACGTAGCCTACTGCACACATTACGAGGGTCATCATTTCTTCGTTCTATGAACTGCATGTTCCTTTTTGTCCACAGGTACGAATTCTTCAATGAACTCTATCATCGTTTCCTACTTACGCCTAAAGTGAGCATGAAATGCTTATGTTTGCAAGCATTGGCCATTGTTTATGGGAAATGCTATGAGGAAATCGGACCCTTCACTGATACAAAATATATAGTTGGAATGCTGGATAGGGTAAGTGCTTGTTTTACTACAGAAAATGTCACAATATGTAGAACCACATTTATTAGAGCTGCAGCAGACTTGGTACAATGAACAGCTTGTTCTGTTGTCATGCTGTTGGGCAGTGTGAGGTCTGTGCATAGTTCGCATGAAATGTTTTTGGACTAATTTACTATTACTGAAATCGATAAGTATTCATTTAAGCTCAGTTTGAATTTTCATACTGTATTCTCTAAATAAAGACACCCAGCGTATCTCATTCTGGCAAGCCATTTAGATGGTAAAAAACAATGGTTTTGATTGAACAATTATTGACAACAACAACCTTGTGAGATATAGAATATTTTGTTGTCTGTAAAAATTTAATGGGGAACTGTAAAATATGGAAATGGGAGATACAAATGTAATATGTACAATTTGCAGTTGTTTGAAGATGTCCCACTGACAACTTGTTGTTTCAGATACTCTGTAATTTAACTGTCTGATAACCTTTTTACCCAACCTAAATAATCCACAATCCTAATGCAGTACACCCTCGCTATAGCAACCTGTTGGTTTTCCAGTCTTTTGTTCGTTATATCAAAGGGTTCGTTATAGTGAAAGGAAAATCCAAATGAACGATACACTGTTGGGGTAAGTTAATGAGATGAGATTGTGAATAAAAGTAGAATTGCGTGTACCTGCTCGTCTCATGTATGCAGTATTCTGCCTTTTCTTTGTCCTGTTCGTTGAAGAATTTAAACGCAGTACAAAGCAAAAATCCTGAATTGAAGCTGAACTTTTATTCAAAATCTATCTGCCATGAATCTTTTCAAAGTGCCACAAATCTTAATCTAACATGCAGGAATCCCAAACTGAGTTTTTATTCCAAATCAACCCAACATAAAAAGTTTTTATTTTATTTTTTTTCTTTAATCAATTTAGCTGAACAAGCAATAAAACAGAGTGCCTTTGACAACCTTTATTCACCACAGATATGCCTGCGTTATTGCTTCTTTCAAACGATCAATATAGTTCCAGCTTTATTGCAACATAAAATGATTTTTGTTTCGGAGGCATAGTTACACAGCGCGTATTTATTAAGACAAAAGAGTTGACTTCACTGCGGAGGTGACATCCCGTGCATACAGACCAGGATGTTAACTGTGTGTTTTAAATAAACTTCAAACTGGTCCAAGGGCCAGGTTCGTTTATAATGAAGGCCGTTATAGCGAGAGTGTACTGTATGTTGTAAACATGATTGATGATAAAATGAATGTGTTCAACACTTGTTGTTTCTGCATAATTTAGTTGGTGAGGATTGGGTAAAAATGGACTGTTGCACGTTAATTTGTTAACTTTCAATGGCAATACATATGAATTTAAAACTTACAGTTCATCATTCAAATATAAGGTGTTTGGGTTGCACAATTTCTGGTACAGGTGCAGTCTTTGACTGTTGTCTTGTACAATGTGAAATACAGCAAAACTGTAACCCAATTCCATAAAGAATATTTACTTATTTCAATAGGCTATGGTATTTAATAAATCTTTGCAGAGAGTGTTGCTACATAGTTCTGATTTTTAAAAATGTAAAACGGATTTTGGGAGACTATATCAGTTTTTGAAATAAGGAATCCCATCTGGAGGGTTCTTGGCAGAACTGTAGCAAATACATATCAAGTGGTGAAAGAACGTGATTCTGTAGTTCCCTTTCAAGTATGAAATGTAACCATTACCTAATGGGATATAATCCCTTATAGCCAGAATTACCTGAGCACTTCTATGAAAGCTGCTCCTTTAAGAGCCCTGTATGCGTCAGACTGTCTCCACCCCCAGGAGATAAATATGAGTGACGCAAAGGATCAGCACCATTTTCTCTTTCAGCTTTTGCCTGAGGAAGGAGTGAGCTCTGACTTTAAGTCATAACTACAGAGAAGTTGATTTAATTCACTTTTTCTCTCATTTAATATTTTGAAATACTGCTTTTTGAATGTATAATTCTTCTTAGCTTTAGTGTTCCCTCCTCGGCCGAAGTCCCCTCCGCAAAGCAGGGGGCTCTCGGCCCCTTCCACGGGATTCAGTAGATTCAGTACCTTGTCATGACTGAGTTCACGCTCTCTTGACCTGTGCTCTTCACGGGTGAATCCCGGTTTCATCTGTACCGTGCAGATGGCAGACAGTGTGTATGCCATCGTGTGGGCGAGTGGTTTGCTGATGCCAACGTTGTGAACAGAGTGCCCCATGGTGGCGGTTATGGTATGGGCAGACATAAGCTACGGACAGCGAACACAATTGCATTTTATCGATGGCAGTTTGGATGCACAGAGATACCGTGATGAGATCCTGAGGTCCATTGTCGTGCCATTCATCCGCCGCTGTCACCTCATGTTTCAACATGATAATGCAAGGCCCCATGTCGCAAGGATCTGTACACAATTCCCGGAAACTGAAAATATCCCAGTTCTTCCATGGCCTGCATACTCACCAGACATGTCACCCATTGAGCATGTTTGGGATGCTCTGGATCGATGTGTACGACAGCGTGTTCCAGTTCCCGCCAATATCCAGCAACTTCGCACAGCCATTGAAGAGGAGTGGGACAACATTCCACAGGCCACAATCAACAGCCTGATCAACCCTATGCTAAGGAGATGTGTCACGCTGCATGAGGCAAATGGTGGTCACACCAGATACTGACTGGTTTTCTGATCCACGCCCCTACCTTTCTTTTGAAGGTATCTGTGACCAACAGATGCATATCTGTATTCCCAGTCATGTGAAATCCATAGATTAGGGCCTAATGAATTTATTTAAATTAACTGATTTCCTTATTTAAACTGCAGCTCAGTAAAATCTTTGAAATTGTTGTATGTTGTATTTATATTTTTGTTCAGTGTGTGTGTGTGTGTATATATATATATATATATATATATATATATATATATATATATATATATATATATATATATATATATATGTATGTATGTATATGTATGTATATATGTATGTATGTATGTATGTATGTATGTATGTATGTATGTATGTGTTTGGGTAAAATGAACATTTTTGTTTTATTCGATAAACTACTGACAACATTTCTCCCAAATTCCAAATAAAAATATTGTCATTTAGAGCATTTATTTGCAGAAAATGACAACTTGTACTTGGCTTGATTCATGCGTCCTTCACAAAGACAAATCTGCCCGATTCCAGCCTTGCTGAAGCACCCCCAGATGAGTCCAATTTTCAGCTTTGCCCAACACCTGGTCGTCTAATGGTTAGACGGAGACCTGGAGAGGCCTACAAGCCACAGTGTCTCGCACCCACTGTGAAATGTGGTGGAGGATCAGTGATGATCTGGGGGTGCTTCAGCAAGGCTGGAATCGGGCAGCTTTGGCATGAATCAAGCCAAGTACAAGGTTGTCCTGGAAGAAAACTTGCTTCCTTCTGCTCTGACAATGTTCCCCAACTCTGAGGATTGGTTTTTCCAGCAGGACAATGCTCCATGCCACACAGCCAGGTCAAACAAGGTGTGGATGGAGGACCACCAGATCAAGACCCTGTCATGGCCAGCCCAATCTCCAGACCTGAACCCCATTGAAAACCTCTGGAATGTGATCAAGAGGAAGATGGATGGTCACAAGCCATCAATGTGAAAGACTGGTGGAGAGCATGCCAAGACGCTTGAAATCTGTGCTTGAAAATCAGGATTATTCCACCAGATATTGATTTCTGAATTCTTCCTAAGTTAAAACATTAGTATTGTGTTGTTTAAAAATGAATATGAACATATTTTCTTTGCATTATTTGAAGTCTGACAACACTGCATCTTTTTTGTTATTTTGACCAGTTGTCATTTTCTGCAAATAAAATATTCTAAATTTAGATTTTTATTTGGAATTTGGGAGAAATGTTGTCAGTAGTTTATAGAATAAAACAAAAATATTCATTTTACCCAAACACATACCTATAAATAGTAAAACCAGAGAAACTGATAATTTTGCAGTGGTCTCTTAATTTTTTCAGAGCTGTGTATATATATATATATATATATATATATAATATATATATATATATATATATATATATTTCAAATGGTTTACTGTTTTTCTTTCAGAAAGCCAGCACGTGCATAGGCTTTCTCTCTGTCCTAGAGTTTGCCACGATACACAGACCTTATACTGCACTGGCAGTCTTTTTTTTTTTGTTGTGGAATTGGCAGGGGCCTTTTCGAATGTACAATATTCTGTGTGTCTATGCTGTTGCTATGTTTACTTTGCTGCACTGACAACAAAGGCTGCTAGATTAGCCAGCCCGGTACCAGTCGGTATCAGAGCCTATACCAGTGACCTGATCGGTACCAGTAGGTGCCAGAGCCTGTATTGGTGGCCTGGTCAGTGTCAGAGCCTGTGCTTTTCTTCATCTGGCTTGGAAAGCTCCCCTTCTCCACCAAGGAAAAGGTACAGGAGCCGCTGTAGCAGGCATTCTGATACTGACCGGGGTTATGGGGCAAGTGAAAAAGCACGGAAGATAAGCCTAAATACTATATTTGATAGGATGCCCACTGCTGTGTGTCACCGCCATGTTGTCAGTTCAAGATGCTGACAAAATGGCAGCTGCTGAGGTCAGTCAGGTCAGACGACTGGTTCACTACAGTGGGCCTCAAGGACGCCTACATTCACATCCCTGTAAGACCTGGCCACAGGAAGTACTTGCAGTTCACCTTTCAAGTCACCTCATACAAGTTCCCTATCAAGTATGAAATGTAACCATTAGCGTATGGGTGCTTACCTGCTAAAGACACACTGAACCAGTGCCTGTGATGCAGTCTTGTCCACTCCCAAGGGCATATAAGGACTGGCCGCACAGGTCACAGCATAATTTTCTGTTTCAGAGGACTGAAACCTGACTGGAGAGCCATACAGAGATAATTACATGTTACTTTTATTTGCGTATTTACTCGCTATTGTGTATTACATTAATAAATTAAATAATTTAATTGACATTGTATTAGTTTTCTAATAACATGTAATTTTTGCAAGCAGCCTGTTTATTACGTCCCACGGCAGCCTTGTGCCCCGCGTGAAGCTGGTGGCTCGTGTCTCCCCTTCCCAGGGACCAAGCAATTTGAGTTGGCTGATTTGTGCTCTCCTCACAGGCTGCTTAGCTCCAACTGGAGTTAATAACTTGCGACCTGCTGAGCCAGACGGGGGAGGGGAGGACCGGCATCCAGATCCAACAGCTCTGCTGCTTTGGATCTGGCCCCAGAGCGGAGATATTTGAGCCGTCTCAGGCTAAGTGACAATGTCTACATGCTCCAAGTATGGTTACAAATGAGGTATATTCCTGACGCAAACTGGACTTACCCCATGACACACATACTGCAGTTTTTGCAGGCCCTTTTTGATGAAGGGAAATCTCCCTCCATGCTTAAGGTGTACCTGGCTGCTCTCGCAGCTTGCCATATTAAAATTGTCTCCCAAGGAGCACACTTCTTGATGGGACAGTTTTTGAAGGGTGCTCAGAATATGGCGACTTAATGTAGTGCTGGATGTGCTTACAAAACCGCCATTCAGCAGAGCTGAAATTCCTGTCATTTTAAAGACAGCTTTCCTGCTTGGTTATTACCTCCACTAAGCCGGTAGGTGAAATGCAAGCATTCTCAACAGCAAAAGTCTGTTTGTTTTTTTGCAGACACTCCACATTAATCCTGCTTGTCTCCCTAAAAGCATTTCTGCTTTCCATATCAACCAGTCAGTGGAATTGGAGGCCTTCCATCCTCCTCCTTTCCAGTCTGACGGGAAGAAAAAGTTCCATACGCTCTATCCAGTTAGGGCAGTGGTGTATTATGTTGACCACACCCAGAGATGGCTGCAGTCAGAACAATTGTTTATTTGCTTTGGATCTGTTCACTGGACAACCCTTGTCTAAAAGGTGGCTGTCACGGTGGATTGCAGACATGGTCAGGATTGCATATGATCTAGCCAACCTGCCCCACCAGAAAAGGTCACTGGTCACTCCACAAGAGGCCTAGCAACATTTGCAACGCTGCAGTATGGGCCACGCCTAGTACTTTTACCAGGTTCTACCCACTGAATGTCGTCAATCAGCGGAACCCTGGTTTTGGGACCAGAGTGTTAAGAGCAGCCACTCATTCTGCTCTTTAACACATTTGTATTATTATTATTCCACTTTAAGTCCTGGGGTAGTTAGCCACACACCTATTGGACTTCTGGTGTTACATGCTGAGGTTACTCAGTGTAACCTTGCAGTATATATCTATCAATCAGTCAATCTTTATAGCGCCTTTCATAGTGGACCACCATCACAAAGCGCTTTACAAGCTACATTAATAGCAACACATACACTGCATGAGGGTCCTCCCTCACTGTACTGTGGAGTATATGCCATGGATCCTCATCGGTCCTCAGCCAGAATGCTAAAGGCAGTTCATCTTCCTTTTTAGCACATCTGCCAGTGCTGAAAGTCCTTCACTTGTGACGGCTTGGGTATTGGATCCCATTAGATAATGGTTACATTTCATACTTAAAAGGGAACTTTAGGTTATTAATTTTACCAAGTTCTACTGACTGAATGTCGTAGATCAACAGAACCCTGGTTTTGGGACCAGAATGTTAAGAGCAGCCACTCATAATGTAACCATTACCCTTCAAGGTCTCTGCGTTCACTCCAACGCAGCAGGCCTGAAGAGAAAATGATGCTGAGCCTTATGCATCACTTACCTGTGGCGGAGACGACTTCTGACAAATACAGGTCTCTTAAAGGAGCAGCTTTGATAGAAGTGCTCAGGTAATTCCGGCTGTAAGAGATTAGATTCCATTTGGTACTGGTTACTTTTCTATTTCAGGTTCACTTGATTTTTGCACTTTAAGTCACAAATATTTAGTGGCACACGGTCCGTTTTTACAGCACATTTTAAAACCTAGATGGAAATTGGCTACACAGCTGTTGGTATAGCTTACTTTCCCTCTCTCTCTTTCTGTTTACAGTGTACTGACAGACTAGAGAGAGACAGACTTATTCTATTCCTAAACAAACTCATTCTGAACAAGGTGAGAAACCCATTTGTATTCTTTTGTATAACTGTTATTGGTACTGCAAAAACTGATATGATAATTTGTTTTTTATATATATATAATATATATATATATATATATATATAATATATATATATATATATATATATATATACACTGACACCCTGTCAAACAACATTTATTTTACAGACAGTTTATCTGTCCTCACCAGTTACCATTTTGATTTTGCAGAAAAATGTGAAGGAAGTCATGGATTCCAATGGGGTACGCATTCTTGTGGATTTACTTACACTGGCTCATCTTCACACAAGCAGGGCCACAGTGCCACTGCAGGTAAGGGTCTCCTACATTGATTAGAACATTACAGTGCTTCAACTTGAGGTTCTACTTTTCAAGCACTGCCGACCTATGAATCTCTTTGCATTTGGATTTTGTTTATACCAAGTTTTGTAATACTTTTCTGTTTTCCAGAGTAATGTTATCGAAGCTTCGCCTGATATGAAGAGGGAAAGTGAGAAGGAATGGTACTTTGGGAATGCAGATAAAGAAAGAAGAGGCCCGTTTAGCTTTGAAGAGGTAATTACTATGGCAGTATGGTTAACCTTGCATTAATATGGTTAACTTGTCATTATTAATAGTTTCTGCTATTTTATGAATTGTAAAAGTATGGAATCCTAGAAGTTTGTCATGTATTAATGTAAGATTGTTATTTAAAAAGTGTTATGTCGCATCATATTAACTATTGCCCACAAAATAATTTAAGCCCCAACCTAAAATTCTAAAAGTCATTCTGTCTCAAGGGACAAGGTAAAACGTAAATAAGCTCCGATTGCACAGCAGTTTCACCCATACCAGGTTTTACTCCAAGCTTGATGAGCCGCATGTATAGATAACATGCCCAGTTTAATCTTCTTAACCCCTTCAACCCCAAATGTTGAAATGGAGGTATGTTGCAGGTACCAGATTTTGAAATAATTAATTTATGAACAATAGTAAGTATTTATTTTTGGAAAGAGTAACACAAACATACACAATAAAAAATGTTAACTTTTTTTGTAAATAGCATCGCATGCAATGAACAATAAAATAATTTATTTGTAAGCAGTGTAATCCATACAAAACACAAGATTTCTAAAGAACAAAAATATTTTTTTTTTACAAACAGGAAAACATACATCTGAAAGATTTTGTAATGAACAAAAAAAGTTTTGTAAAAAATAACATGCACATTAGTGTTACTGTATGACGTGTATTTGCTTGTTTGTTGTTGGTGTGAGTGCACAAAGGAATGTGAACACCTTGAAAGCATGCAGAGATGAAAGACTGTGTATTCCTTTATTAAAAGCATGCAGAGATGAACGAGGGGGTGTATTGCTCTATTGAAAGCATGCAAAGATGAATGGAGGGGTGTATTGCTCTACTGAAAGCATGCAGAGATGAAAGGAGGGGTGTGTTCCTCTGCTGAAAGCATGCAGAGATGAGCGGCTGGGTGTATTGCTCCACTGAAAGCATGCAGAGATGAAAGGCGGTGTGTATTGCTTATTGAAAGCATGCAAAGATGAATGGCGGGGTGTATTGATTATTGAAAGCATGCAGAGATGAATGGAGGGGTTCATTCCTTTATTGAAAGCATGCAGAGATGAATGGAGCGGTGTTTTGCTCTATTGAAAGCATGCAGAGATGAACAGGGGTGTATTGCTCTATTGAAAGCATGAAAAGATGAACAGAGGGGATTATTGCTCTACTGCTGTATGCTGTGGTGCAAAATCAAAGGATGGTTTCAGCTCCAGGTCTTCACCATCATCATTACATTTTTCACAAAATAAAACCACCTTTCAAAGCTACCATTTTCAAAACTCCCTCAATCACGCATCAAACTCTTATTTAGCAAGTTATAGCAATATAAAATAAAAGTAAACAAGTAATACTGCAAATAAACTTAACAGAATGAAAGTAAATACTACAGTGTATACACATGTAGATCACCGAGGGTTTGCTGCTGTATCTTCTATTCTTCTCAGTGCACTCACAGATGAAAGGGATGTCTGTATCATGAGACAAACCCCCAACTGCAAAATAAACATTCCACAGTACACATCCTATATATACAGTATACTGACAGACCAGGCTGAAAGAAAGAAATCTACATAGAATAGATGGCAAACCTTAACATACACAGGTACTGCAAGTACTCTGTCTTTTGACGTTCCTGTGTTTGTCCTGGAGCTGGAGTGGTTAAACTCCTAGTAAAATCGGGAATGGATCAAACTGCTATGCAACGGTAGTCTTTTTTTCCCATTCCTGTAAAACCTCTTCAGTGCAGCTCAGTGCTGCCACCTCCTGTTTTATTCTCTTCAGCAGTAAAAAAAAATAAAAAGATTTTAAAAAGTCTTTGGATCTCATCAGTGACGGGCAGGAGGTCCAATCTTTTGCACTATTATGTGTACCACTATAGAACACTGGTTTTGACTTCTAAATCTTATATTTCTGCTTCAAGTGTTTGCTGACAGCACCAATTCTTCATTATTTTAGATGCAGGAATTTTGGAAGTCCAATGTGCTGACTCCAAAGACGCGATGCTGGGCACAGGGTATGGACGGGTGGCGCCCATTACAGGCTATCCCCCAGTTAAAGTGGTGCCTCCTGGCCACTGGGCAAGCTGTGCTGAATGAGACAGACCTGGCCACACTTATTCTCAACATGCTTATCACCATGTGTTCGTATTTCCCTAGCAGGTACAGCACAGTCTTATTTTTTTATGGTTTGGTGGTCCATTTGTGGTGTGTGTCTCACATTAGTTAACTCACAATAATGCAGTGCCTTTAAAGCCACCAACTAAAGATCATTTTGTATTTTTAAAATCTGATCAACTCAGATGTGCCTGGACAAAGGCATAGGTCTTTTGCTTCATACAGAAATGTCTGGGTTTTTATTGCATGATTCAGCATGACTGCCTTCTGTAATTACTGAGGGCCATTTGCAGTAAAAGCACCATCCATGTTGTTGCATTTTTGTTTCATTTTAAGGAAAATAGGGTAATCTTTTGGTTACATTAAACTTGGCAGACATAATTCAGAAAAAGGAAAGCAGGAGTATGCTATGGTCTGCTTATGCCTTATTGTGTCTTTAGGGATCAGGAGAACGCAATCATCAGACCTCTTCCCAGGGCTAAAAGGCTCCTTTCTGATAGCACTTGTCTTCCTCATATTGTTCAGGTAAGCATTATGATATATGACAGCACACAATTCATGTTTCACATCAGACCCTTTCTGTCTTTTGACCTAACATAACCTGGCTCTCAGTAGCAGCCATAACGATAGCATCTGATCCTAATCATCTGGGTACAACTCAGGTAAATTTAAACTGAGAGAAAACATTTAGGACATGAAGCATTGTGAGGTACAGAGAGGATAGTTCTTTCTAACTATGTAGTTTAATGGATTTTGGAATAGTTTTGTTAAGGAGTTATAGCATGCCTCTGCAAAAAACAAAGAAAAAAACAAGTTGTTTTTTTTTTTTTTTTTTATATAGCCTATAATTTAGAGTAGAGCAACAATTTAATATAAACAAATGTTATTTAAATAAATTATTTTGTCCCCTGCTTTATATCACGTTTACAAAAAAAAGCTGCAGTTTAAACATCATTTAGACAAGAGCAACATTATATTCAAATTTATGTTGGTGGATTATGCAATTTGATTAGGGTACACAAAAAGCTTTGGTCTCTGCTATTTCTAACTCTAGGGTTCAATGGGTTTCAGGCATCTTGTTTTGTTTTGAACCCCTGCTTAGTAAGTTTACAATGAAAGAAAATTCAGTTGTCATCTTTTTTCAATGAAAAGAGAAATGTAGCATAATTGAAAGAGTTGTAGGAGATATTACAGAGTGTAATTTAGAGTAAAGGTTTTGCAGATGTGTGGAGGCTTGATGGATATCCTCACAGGACCGAGGTTCAGGTAGATCTTCAGTAGTTGCTGATAGTGATAGGGGAAGTATCAGGTCCAAGTGGAGAGGGAGTTAATTAATTTGTGTGGTTACTTGACTTGAAGATTCAATAATTCTTTCTGTATTCCTTGCAAAGTAAAATCATCAGAATTGAATGGAGCAGTCTTTCATTGTCCATGGTTAAATACTGATTTAAAACAAGGTTTGGAAACATGTACAGACAGTGTAAACTGTTATCTACCCAATTTGAATGTTAAATGTTACCATACTGCTGGAACCCAATTACAGACCAGGAGGATTGAAGAGGGCCAACTTCTGCTGTCAAGCCAATGTTCTCAAACTTATGAACCCCAGTCTGTCTTCTGTCTGCCTGGCCTTGTGAGCACTTGACCAGTAAGGGTCGCTGAAGTGTGATCAGGTAAACGATCCACAGGTCAATCTAGTGTGGGTCCCTCGATAAGATTGGTAACTCTGTGTAAACCACGTTTGTGTCTCACCCTGAAGACTACAACAGTTGTGCTTTTAGAAGCCCTTTTGATTTGATTAACACTGATGATGAATCAAAATAGAAATGGATCAACATGTGCTTTGTTGTTATTGGTTGAATTAGTATTTTCATAAAAGACTTTCTCAGGTAAAAGTTATTGAATTGTTCTCTTTGTCGAGCAACTTAACGATATATGTAGTGTGGTATTCTACAGTATGGTTTTAAACTCTATATAGATAACCAATGCAATCCATTTGGTTTTTGGTGTTCTGCATACTCACTTTTTGAGTTGAAACAAGGTGCATTTCTGCATTGTAAGCAGTGACAGAATAGTTTTAGATTTCTTCATGTGTGAATTTTTATTTATTTTTTTTGTTTTGTCTTTTCAAGCTTTTGCTTACCTTTGACCCAATCCTGGTTGAAAAGGTTGCCAATGTATTGCATCACATCATGCAAGATAACCCCCATTTACCTCGCATGTATCTCACTGGGGTCTTCTTCTTCATCATGATGTACACAGGCTCCAATGTGCTCCCAATTGCAAGGTAAGAGGGCTATGTGCCAGGCCTGTGTGTCAAAGGCATTTAGCCAGATGGATATAAAGCCTTTCTTATCAAAGTAACTAGTTCAATTACAGCACAGGTGATGTTATTCTCATTTGGTAAAACACAGTCACTTGTACTCAAACAGACTATGGGCACTGTACTAGCAGCTTGACGAATGGATGGGGAACTCTGCAGATGAAGAATAATGCCACTGAACTTTCAAAAGTGTTTTCTGTTGCATAGACTCATATTTTATTTTATATATTTTCTTTTTGCTTATTTAAGGTTCCTGAAGTACACTCACCTGAAGCAGGCCTTCAAGTCTGAAGAGGTCAGCAGCCCTGTTTTCTATTTTTTTATTTATGTATTTATTTATATTAAAGACCATATTCATAAGCATTAGTCTTATTTTCAGCACATAATTTTAAGTAGAGTTCTGTAAGTCTACAGTATTTCACACTTGTGCTTTTTCAATATGCTTTACGCTACATTGTCATGTGTTTAATACCAGTGGAGAGATCTGAAGCTATTAATGGTGGTTGTTAACTATTTTGTCAGTTTTTAATATTTTTTTTCCAATTTTTAAAATTTAAATTTTACTTAAATTAGGCAAAAGGTCAGGATATTGTACAAAGGAGCATCCTTGGCCACATTCTTCCTGAAGCCATGGTCTGTTACTTGGAAAACTACGAACCAGAAAAATTTTCAGAGATTTTCCTGGGGGAATTTGACACACCAGAAGCAATTTGGAGCAGTGAAATGAGGTAAGGATTCCTGAGCGCTCTCGCAGTAATGATATCTGTCAGCAAAAGCAATTGATCCATTTGGAAATTGCATCATTTAAGACGTCAAATAAATCGGCAGCAGGGCAGCGCCTGTATGAGCCATGTGTCAGTGTATTACCTCGCTTGAAATATTGCACTGGCTTTTTTTTAAATGGTTCTTGCTAGCAATTCATGCTCAAAATGTCAGTGTCTGTCAGTTATGCTTGTTCTTCTTGTTATTCATGACCTGGTGCCTTGAATAACACATCTTGTATGTTTTACCCACTATATATCTCTAAGGGGACACATACATTATAAGTATGAATCAGACCTGGTTTACTTATCTATTCCTTTGCAAAACTTGCACCACCAACTGCCTGTACATCCTAGCCCCTTACTTCATATTAAACAGCTAGACCATTTAAACATCTTTTTATGTTTCTTTTCACACTGTTTGTTACAAAAGCCTATTTTGTTTGAACAAAAGTTTATTAATTTTCCAAAAAGCTTATCTGAAGCCTTGAAGATATAGCACAATATGTTCTCTATCCACTCTTGTGTATGCATCTTACTTTGTACTGCCAAGATCAGCCCGTGACAGTCTCTTTGTAATCCCAAGAAACCAACTGAAAAGTCAGGATGCCACCTCATGGGGGAATTGTCTTCCTGACTCTGAAACGCTGAGGCACTTGATTTTTTCTTTCTTTTTATGACCTTGGAAGACACCTTGCCCAGGGTTGCCTGTACATGAATAACTAATTCTGTGTCAGGTGCTTTTTTTTTTTTTTTTTTACTGATAACTTCAGGCACTCAATCATAAATTCTGAAGTAAAATTCAAGTATCTTGTAGGTTTTACATCAGGTGATAGTGATAAACACTTACTTGTTTTCAGTGAGCTATTAAATCCGTAACTTTTGAAGTGTTACAGCAAAGCTTACAAGAAACGTATTACGTTATCTTTGCTGTTTACTGTGTTGCCTGTTTTGCAGCATTATATTTTTAAACATGTTGACATTTTTAGTCTTGCATCATGGGTCATAAATCGACTGGGTAACATTTACTCCGGAACATTTGCCTGAAAAAAAAAAAAAAAGTCTACTAAGGATCGCAATGTATCCAGATCATGCTCCCTTCTGAGTGACTACAACGATCAAAACAATCAGGAATACGTTTTTAGAAAAATGCTGCTATGGACACACGTGATAGAGCCAAGGTAAATGCATGTGTTTCTTGTAAACTCTGCAGGGGGTTCTGAAACACTAAGTTAGTAAGTTATTAACTTCAAATTACATTTTTTTTTCAGAAAAAAAAAAAAAAAAACTTAATCCAAAGTGCCAGATCACTAGGTGGTGTTGGCTCTTACTTTGTTAAGGACGGTTTGACTATGTCTGTGGCAGAGATACTAGAACAGAAGAGCAGGTCCTGTACTCAAGTGAAAGCCCCTTAAAGATAATTAGGGTTCTTCATTCAGGTTTGCTCGGGCACTGCAGGGTTTAGTTTACTATTAGCATTTCCAGCTTACATCATTTACTTCCAATGGGCAGTTTGTATTAGGGAGGGAAAAAAACAACTATTTATTGCTTATCTGTTAGCATTTTATAACTAAGTAAAAAATAAATAAAAACTAAATCCTCACCTAATCATAGTTATACGATTTTTTTTTTTTTTTTTTAAAGATGCTTTAGTGAACACATTTGTTATATGGCAGCTTTGTTTTTGTTTAAAAATTGTCTGAACTTAGTTTGTTGTAGCTCTAGATTTATTAGTGCAACACTGGAAATAATACTACTTAGTTTCAGAATAATAAACACACTTGTTTTAGTTCAAAGATGCTCACATTTTTATATTATTATTATTATTATAAAAAAGTGATGTATTATGAAAATTCATATATAATAAAAAATAATAATATATATTATATAATGTAATATATATACTTTACAGAAATTATGAAATTCTTTAAGGGACAACTGTAGTTATGTCAGTATACAGTAAATACAGTAAAATGTGTGTGTGTGTGTGTGTATATATATATATATATATATATATATATATATATATATATATATATATATATATATAAACACACATACATACATACAGAATTAGGGACTGATAGGAGTTCCAGCCAATGCTCTAATATCAATCTTATTTTTTACCTCTTATTAACGTTATTACTCATCAGGTTTTTAGTGTGCGAAGAATCGTTTTTGATTCTTCACTTTTTTTATCTTTCTTTTCATTAATTCAAACACTGTACAAGTAATTAGATTTGAGGTAGCAAATTAGATTTTCTTGTGTGCGGACAAAACCAGTCTCGCCCTTAGTCCCAATATGGTGGTACACTATTTATTTATTTGTTTATTTATATAGACTACTGGTGTACATTAATATGAGGCTATAGTCCTAATATACTTATGCTTTGTATACCTATTATACTATGTATATGTATTTCTGCACTCTGAGGTGGCTGCATCTGCTGTAGCTCATTGTTAGTGTCCTCATCTGCACAGGCTTGGTACTTACTATATCACTAACTGCAAAATAAATACTACTACTGTGTCACTAACTGCAAAATAATATTAACAAAATGCTCAATTTGCCCACACATATACTAACTAGGAGACAGTTCAGTGAGCGACATTCTATCCAAAATGTTGCATATAAATATTGAAAAATACTTATAACCGTTATGATCTCTATGCTTTCCCCTTCAAGAATAAATACTATTTATCCTGTTTATCTCCTGATAAACATGTGAAATATGGAAAAACTCAGGACCGATTAGCTTAGTTTTTCTGTCCTCATGAAAATAGTGGAGAACAGGAAATCTAATGCGTTGAAGTCTGCAGTGGTGCAATATTTGGGTCCCTTACTGGATCAAAATTGTAATACAGATGAAACTAGAACACTTTTGCAGTTATGAATTTACAGTGTCATATCTGGCTCGCCATCTGACAATAATTTGTTAGCACATTTAAAAACTCAAGTAATATCTTGCAGATTACAGATTTGCATTAAAACATTGTGACTGAATCTTTCATGACATTTCTTGTTTTCCTTTTTTGTAGGCGTCTAATGATCGAGAAGATTGCTGCCCACCTTGCTGATTTCTCTCCCCGTCTTCAGAGCAACACCCGAGCACTTTACCAGTACTGCCCCATCCCTTCCATCAACTACCCTCAACTTGAGAATGAACTCTTCTGTAACATCTATTACCTCAAACACCTTTGTGACACACTGAGATTCCCAGACTGGCCCATCAAAGAACCTGTGAGTTCTCACAGCATCTTGATCTCTTTCTTTGATTCTGTATAAATTCAGCATTCTTCTGAAAGCTGGGTTTTCTTTGCATTTATTTATTTTTGTTTTCCATGAAAGCCTCATTAGATCCAGGCATCTAATTTGAAAGTGTATTCTGGGAGGCTGGAGAAACATTTAAATCATGTAACATACTCAGGTTCTGTATATCAAAGCTGTAATTGTTTTTAAATTTCAGAGTCATCATTTAAAAATGATTTTAAAGTTACATTTTTGTATTTTCAGTATATCAGTTTTATATACATGTCCAAATAGATCTCCAAAAAGCAAAGGCCCTTTGTATTTAAGTTAGCATGGGTGCAATTATGCTACTAGCAGTTTTAGCCCCAGGGTAGGTCCTTTTTCTAACCAATTTTTGTTGTATTGCCGATCCAGGTGAAACTCCTCAAAGACACTCTTGAATCATGGAAGAAGGAAGTGGAGAAGAAGCCACCTTCAATGTCGGTAGATGATGCTTATGAGGTTCTAAACCTTCCTAAGGGGCAAGGACAGTAAGTGTTCCAAATAGTATATCTTGGTAGAGAACAATTAGGGTTTTTTTTTTTTTTTTTTTTTTTTTTTTAAATCCCACCACCAAGTTAGAAACTGATTGTAGTTGTATTACCGTGATGAAGGAGCTAGCCAAAACTTTTGTGCTTAACTAGAGTTTTTATAAGTTGTACCTGTGTTTTACTTGTAGACATGATGAGAGCAAAATTAGGAAAGCTTACTTCAGACTGGCACAAAAATATCACCCAGATAAGAATCCAGAAGGCAGGGTAAGTTGTTTTCTTATCTAACCCTTAACTGAGCAGGATTATATGCCTTTCAACAGGGATACATGCATGGCTAGAAGGATTTATACTTATAAGTGGGGGGAAAAAGAAACACTAAGAAAAAAACATGCATCATCAGTTAATTTGTTGTAGAAATTCCTTCTAGATTGTAATTCATCCATTTCACACTGCAATTCAATTTTAAGAACACCATATATGTAAAAAGTGATGCTTTTTCATTAGTTGTGCTTGACAATATTAGAACTGAAGCCTGGAGGTCAGATCAGAACCATTGTGAAATGAATATGTCATTGTTATTATACTGTATAATAACACTCAGATCTTACAAATGGCTGGGCTTATTGACGCTGTAACTGAGTTTGATTGATTGGTGTAGTACAGATCAACTTGAAACAACCCAAAACCCAAGCCATTCACTTCTTTTCATACAGGACATGTTTGAGAAGGTGAATAAGGCCTATGAGTTCTTGTGCACAAAGTCAGCAAAAATTGTGGATGGTCCAGACCCAGAGAATATAATTCTCATACTGAAAGCTCAAAGCATCCTCTTCAACAGGCACAAGGAAGGTAGGCTATTATGCGCAGGGTACTAACAGACCTCAATATGTACTTGAATCAGGGCTAAACCCTTATAACTGAGACTATATGTACATATTCATGTTAGCAAATTGTTGCTGGCTGTTGTGGTCCTGTGCCACTTGCTGTATGTGAGTCATGATTTCAAGAGTGTCTCTGTCTTTGTATTTTCCAGACCTGAAGCCCTACAAGTATGCAGGCTACCCAATGCTTATCAAGACCCTCACCATGGAAACTACAGACGACCAGCTCTTTTCCAAGACTTCCCCTCTTCTACCTGCTGCAGCTGAACTGGCTTTCCACACTGTAAATTGCTCAGCTCTTAATGCAGAGGAGCTGCGAAGAGAGAATGGAATTGAGGTAAAACTAGATTTTCATTCTTATTTGTGTGCACTGTGAGTAGTATTTGATATTATTGTTCCTAAATGGATCTCGGCAGTATTTTAGGGTTCCAACTGTTATTGGAATAATGAACGCTTCTATTATAATATAGAAACCTTTTCTCGATAGCGCTCAATAAAAAAGATATCAGTGTGAAACGCTCCTATTTTGTGCTAATGATTTTAAATCGAGATGATGTGAAAATATTCCTAATTCGTGGTGGTTTTCTCCTATTTTTGTCAGCATTAATTGTAACTTGTTGTTTGTGCTAACTCCACGAGAGGCCGTCTTAGTCTACTTTGTTTGATTAACTATCACAACCATGGAATCAGCATGGGGCCTTTCTCTGTTAGTTAAAGGAATGTTTACATGTAATAGAGTCCTGCTAAATAAAGTTATATGATCTACAGTGCTTGAAGAAGGCTTTACAGCCAAAGCGTTGACTACTACCCTATGCTTGAGTCTCAGTTACCCAAATACGACACACATTTAACAGCAATTACAACAGCTGTATGTCACAAATCTATGTAATTTTATGTAGTTTATATTTTTTGTGCATACTTAAGTTGTATCTATATGCAGAAGATGACTTCATATTTACAGTATACCTAACAAAGTACTGAGGTCAAACATCTCATTTCTGATTTGACCCTGAACCCTAAGAGAAAGTTGTTTTCACCAGGTGTTACAGGAGGCCCTGTCTCGGTGTGTAGCAGTACTCACTGCCTCAAGCAAACCAGATGATATGGCTGTCCAGGTAAGCAGAACACCACACTCCCACAACTGATTAAACGTGACATTAAAGTAGAGACAGGCAGCGTTTTATATATGCGGTATATATTTTGCAATGGTAAATATCTATAATGTTATTAAGTAATTTAATGTCAAGGATACTTTCAGTGCTGTAGTGTTTTCTGTGCATTATTTTAGTTGGACAGTTGCAGGATGTTAAAAAATCTGTGTTGCCCTCTAGAAGTTAGAAATTATGTCAACTAAATGGTGTCCATCACTTGACTTTCATTGCATTCAAAGATTCTGTAAAATTTGTTGGGACAAAACATCTTGATAACATTGCCTTTTAGGTGTGTGGGCACATATACAAGTGCTACAGTGTGGCTGCTCAGTTTGAGGAATGCCGGGAGAAGATTGTTGAACTTCCCAACATTATCCGGGACCTCTGCAGAGTGCTCTATTATGGAAAGGTGAATTGCAAAGTTAATTTTACAAAATTAACGATATTCCAACGACCAAGGCTGCCACATTGATACGTTTTTGTAAAAGTGTAAACTGAACGGCACCATTTAAAGAATAGGCAAGGCTTTTTCAATTGGTCAGTAAACATTACTTCACATTTTCAGCAATATCAAGCAGTACTTTGTAGTGAGGTAGGAAATAAAATAGGTAAGGAAAAGTTATTTGCACACATGAATTAGTGATTTATATATCGTCATTGGAAACAACAACTCATTATTGAATTCCGCCTACCTTTTTCCTGTACCAGGGGGAAAAAAACAAAGCAATTTAAACTCCACACAAATATTAATTTGGCAGGCAGCTGACTCTGGCCAAGTGCATGGTCGACTCTGCTTTAACAGCTGCATGTATACTGACAAAAAAGCTAGGTTGTTTAATTATGAACAGTAATGTCTTGAGTCGGGTAAAAACATCTATGATTGTTTAATTTGCAGAAAATTCCACGGATGGCCACTTTGGCCGTGGAATGTGTCAGCTCCTTCGCTGTGGATTACTTTCTCCAGACTCACATGTTCCATGCTGGGGTCCTCTGGCATCTCTTAGGCTATCTGTTCAACTATGATTACACTCTGGAAGAAAGTGGCATTCACAAGTGTGAGGATACCAACCAGCAGGTGGGTTACCCCATTTAATAGCTAAATTAAGTAATAAAGGGAATGTTTTAGCCAACCAGATTACAATTTTTCCATCTATTTACATATAATTACCGTTATAGAACACCTATACATACTGTACAGTGCTAGTTAGGAAACCCATTGATGCGTCTATGTATTTATGTAGTGGTTAGAGTACTGTATTGCACTTTAAAAGTTATTGGTCCCACATAACTGTTAAGGCCAGTTTTATCCTTCATACTGGCCTCAGATGTCATTGTTGTCCTTTCATTTGTAATCTGATTGAGTGATTTTTTTTTTTTTTCTTCCCTAAAAGGAAGTGTCCAATAGCCTTGCCAAGCTTAGCCTGGTTTCTTTGAGTCGACTGGGCGGTTACATATTAGAAGAGGATGGCCCTCCTGAAAATCCCACAGTACGGAAAAGCCTGGCTGCTATGCTTACTCCCTACATTGCCAGTAAATTATCTAAGAATACACCACCTGAGGTATGTGCAAATGTCTTACCCCAAATTAGGGTTCATGACCATATGAACATTTTGTAATTTTCTCATGTAAAAGTGCTATATAATTCCATTCAATTCCAAAAGGATCGAAACCCAGACACATAGGGATCTATTGAATTGGTTGAAATAATGGCAGAACTGGTTAAAATCTGTTCTATATCAGCGGTTCTCAGTGCTGGTCCTCGGCGACCGCTGTGTCTGCTGGTTTTCATTTCAACTAAGCTCTCAATTACTTAACCCTTAATTGAATTGATAATTTGCTTAATTAGACATTTTTAATTGTTTTCAGCTCTAAACAGTTGCAGATTGCGCTGTAACATGTTAGCTGTAACATTTTATAAGTAACTTGAACTCTGCAACTGTTTAAGAGCTGAAAACAATAAAAAGGTCTACTTAAGCAAATTATCAGTTCAATTATGGTTTAGTTAAGTATTTGAGAGTTCAGTTGGAATAAAAACCAGCAGACACTGGTCCCCGAGGACCAGGATTGAGAACCACTTATCTAAATGAACAGTGCATTTAAGAGTTATATTTTTGTCTATTAAAAAAATGTATACATAAAGAAGGGTCCCAATAAAGTGATTGAAATGACAGTGGCACGTAGATTACATTGTACAGTCAAGGTTGTTAATGTTATTATGTTAACTCAATTTATTTTTCAGGTTCTCAAGCTGCTTAACAGCAACTCTGAGAATCCCTATTTGATCTGGAACAATGGCACCAGAGCGGAATTGCTGGAATTCCTTGAAAGTCAACAAGAGGGCATAATCAAAAGGGTAATGTGTTATTAATCTGATCCACTACGCAGGAACACGCTTGGCACTGGTTCACTTTTTTATTCATATAACGGCTGTAGTAATTGTTGTACTATTCAGGATACTCTTGTTTGTTGGCTTTACGATTAACGTTTGGTAGTTTGGATAATTGTTGAAAGAGTCATAACTATGAGTCAAACCTATCCTAGATATAGAGACATCTGTGATCACTGTTATAGTTCTGACAGATATATTGTTATGTTGCTTGGCTTTTCTATTGTGTATGTATTGCTTGCATTGACATTTTTAGTTGATCACTACAATATGTCCACACTTGACATAACTTCTGTAACCTGAGAAATGTGTCATAGCATCGGCTGGGGCTGGTCTTGCTTTTTATATGCTCTTGTTTTCCTTACAATTACAGGGGGATTGTGATAAGAGTTTTGGAGCAGAGTTTGTCTTCAGTGAGCATGGTAAAGAACTGATTGTGGGGGAGATTTTTGTCAGAGTCTACAACGAACAACCAACATTTCCATTGGAGGTGAGCATTTAACTTCTTACATCATTAGTGTATTGCTAAAACATCCAAAATGTCCTGTTTCAAAATATGCTGTACTTGAATGTCACTTTTCTCTTCCTTGTACAGTCTCCAAAAGCCTTTGCTGCCAGTCTCTTGGATTACATTGGGTCACAGGCCCAGTACCTCCACACTCTGATGGCCATGACCCAGACGGGGAAGGTGGAATCGGATCAACATGGGGAAAGATTACGCTGGGTGGAAATGGCCCTGGAAGCTTTGAGAAACGTCATTAAAAACAACCCAGGTAAACATTGCTCTTTCAGTAAAACGTGTCTAATCCAGCATGGCTTGGGACAGGAAAATAGTGACAGACTATACAGTGCTGTGCTGTAAAATCTAATACTGCAATCCATATAAAATAAATGTGTACATTATTATTTAAACACTTTTAAATACCACAGTTCATACAGTAAATGTACAGTCCAGGTATATTCTGTAACTCAAGTATTGCATTAATTTAATACTTTCTCCATTATGAATATTTTTTTTACTGTACAATACCTGCAGGACATGTGCATATTTACACAACATACAAGAACATATTAGAAATTTAGACAATAAAAATTGCATGACTTTGTGCTGGACTGCCTAGTCAGATTTACATTGATTTTAGGCAAATATGAATTATAAATCGTGCCGTATTTCAGAACATGCAGCTTCCCAATTGTAGAGGGTATTGGACCATTCATTTTAATAGGGATCTGGTCAGGACACAAAAATGAAGAGAAATTATGCAGAATGCTGGTTTCTAGGTATGCTGGTAGAATGCTGGTACTGTAGCATAGGAAGACTGAAAGGACAGTAAACAGCTATTTAATTGATAATAACCAGGTATTATTCCAGGTGGAATGTTGCTTTTTGAAATCATAACATTGTAACTGTTTAAAATGTGTTTATATAGCACATTCTGTTTTAGTTCCTTGAGTGTTCTGTCTGCTGGCATTTAGGTCTGTATTTTCTTTTCTTGTGTTTATTGCCTCTGTAGGATCGGAGACTGAATGTATGGGTCACTTTAAATTGATATTCTCTCTACTAAGAGTCCACGGAGCTGGGAAGGTGCAACAGCTGTCATTGGAGGTAACCTTGTCCATCATTTACCTAATTTCTAAACTATAGATGCTATGTTTAATCAGGAAGTATTGTGAGATTTCATATGCAGGTTTTCAGGGGGGAAAAAAGTGTTTTTGGCATGAACAGTGGAGCATAGTGCAATAAATATTCCAAATTACTTTCCTGATAATGCTAATAATGATTTCAAATACATTTATGTATTGTGTGTGAAGTCTCCTGCTTTTATACTGCGACATTGCCTTTCATCTGAATCTTGTCTTGTCTCTGTTTTTAGGTGGTCAGCATTGTCACAAGTAACCAGGAGTGTGTCAGTAATATTGCAGAGTCCTTGGTTCTTTCTAACCTTTTGCCCCTGCTGCATTCACTGCCATCTAGTAAGTATAATATAAATATAGAGCAGCTACGATATGACATGGTTGCGACGCTTGATCAAAAAGGAAAATATATATAGAGACACAGATTATGGCATATTTATTTTGAGGATGGGATTCTAAACCGTTGACACCTTTTGAAATTACAGAGCTTCATTTTAAAATACAGAAGAAATCTGCCTTTATTAGTATGTGAATGTTGCTATTGCACTTTGGATGAGATATTGATTACGTATGCATCAGGGGACAATTGTTTCTTAATTAAGCTCCCATTAAAGAGATACAGCCGGATTCTTTTTGACAAGCTCTTCCCTTGAAACCCTTGGAAAGTGTTGAATATGAAACAAGTTCACTTCAGTTTTGTCTTCTGTAACTTGATTGAGTCTGTGATTCTGTTTCATTGGTAATGTACAAATGTAAAAAAAAGAATTTTCATCTCCTTATTTTTAATTCAAACTGAACGCAAAAACGAGTTAAGTTAAATGTATCTAATTAAATCATAATTAAGAGGAAACTGTTATTTGCAAAACAGGTTATAACATTTTTGCAACGAGTCATTAAGATTTTAAATCCGTGAAACTATTTAACTGAACACGCTTTTTTGGTTTGGTTTGAATAAAAAAAAAAAAACAGCTTTTTTTTTTTTTTTTTTTTTTTTTCATTATCAATGAAACAGAATCACATTCTCAGTCAAGTTACAGGATTAGAAACAAAAGTGATCTTGTTTCGCAGTCAAAGCTTTTCCAAGAGTTTAATAAAGAAACAGAGTCAGCGCAATATCTTTAAACTAGGGATGCTCCAATTAACAGATTAATCGGACCGATTTTTTTACAATTTAATCGTGCAGAATTTTGATTTTGTATATAAAATAAAATAAACCAATAGAAGAAATGCGTTTTCTCCGTGGCAGTCCAATTCCCATTGGGCTTTTTTATTTTATTTTTTTAGATTCTATGTGTTGTTTTTTTTTATATTACTGTGTGGGACAGCCTCTATAATATCATTACCTTTATTAAAAATGTGCACAGATTGATCTACCGATTTAATCAACTAATGTCTATAAATTAACTGATCAAAAATGTTAATTGATTGACAGCCCTGCTTTAAACTTTAAAGGGACATCACATGACCAAAAATAAAAACAGAAAACGAAGAGCCCTATCCATGCTGTACAAAATTCACTTGGGTCGTTACATCAGCTTCTTTACTGAACTCCAAAAGGAGCATCTGCTGACTGCTGAGGCATGCAGGTCTGATCCAGGAGGATAGTCAATTGAACGTTTGCTGTGATTAGTTTCATAATGACATGAGGTTGCTTGTCTTGTACAGACTACAGTGTGTAAGTGATTTGTTGCAGATGAGGCACATGTTTACCATTGTTTTCAGTAAGAGCAAACACTTCCTCCTATTCTGGCTGAAAGCATCATACTTTCGTTTATTACTTGTGATGGTTTGCTCAGTGCCATTGTTTCCACAAAACGAACAAGCACTTAATTCAAAATTATGAACTGAACACCCGGATTTCAGTCAAGGTGATTAAAATACGCGTGTGCCAGTGTATGGCGTCAAAGGTCCTTGTAGGTCAAATAAACTGAAGCAAGAGAAGAAAGAATAATAAACACGAGTGCATACAAAGAACAAAAATAATACTCGTGTTTATTTTTACTTTTTCTCCTTTGTTTAGTTCATTCGAGTCGCAAAGTGAGCATTACCCATCATTTTACAGGGAGCCGCACTTGAACTGCCGGGGAGCCGCGGTTTGGCCACCACTGTACTATGTTATATTTCAAGACACAAACCCTTTCATTCCCTATTTCATGTGTTTTCCAGGTCGACAGCTTGTCCTTGAAACTCTTTACGCTTTAACGTCCAACACCAAGATAATAAAAGAAGCCATGGCTAAAGGTAATACACTTACAGTATTAATGTCTAGCAAGTGTAGTCTTTGGAAACCACCTCAGCTCATTTGTCTCCATTAATATAAATAGTTTTTTTTAGGATTTTAGATCTGTTTTATTTTATATCTATGTATTCTTCATCTACCAATGAAATAAAGCATTTTTGTTAAGAATTAGCAAGTAATATGTAATTTTATTAGACTTCCTTGTAATGTTAACGTTACATAGTTCACACTGTTTCCTTGGGTTACAGGTGCACTGATATATTTATTGGACATGTTCTGCAACTCCACTCACCCTCAAGTGCGCTCCCAAACTGCTGAGCTCTTTGCGAAAATGACCTCAGACAAACTCATTGGACCCAAGGTGAGAGGTGTCAGGGTTAAATGCCCATGATACTTTTGATATTTTGTAGTAATTTTTCCACGGCACTACAATAAAATCTTATTTAAGGGCCTGGTTGGAAGAATGTCATACGTGATTCCTAAGGATTAGATTTTTGGAAACTTAAGAGTTTACCTTATTTCTAATAAAATACTGTCAATATTACATGTCTTGCACTTGCCTTTGCTTTACAGGTCTATATGATTCTCACTAAAAACATTTGTTATAGCAAATGTTTGTTTTCATTTAACAAAAAGGGTCATACAAGCTTAAGAAAGCTCACAGTTTGTATGCCTTATTTTCAGGTTTTCCTCTAGCACTTAATTTCCACCTGGAGATTGAAATTATACTATTCTAGTCAGTTCCTAATTTTCTGTCCTTAACCACCAGCTGCAGACATGACTGCACAATGTTGTCCAAAAAAGGGTACGAAGTTCTGGCGATAAGTCTAACTATTGTTGCTTTGCACTCCAGGTGAGGCTCACACTGATGAAGTTTCTCCCTGGTGTGTTCATGGATGCAATGAGAGATAACTCAGAGGCTGCTGTGCACATCTTCGAAGGGACTCATGAAAACCCAGAACTGATCTGGAATGACAACTCCAGGGAGAAGGTGTCCACCACTGTCAGAGAAATGATGCTAGAGTAAGTTTTTCCTTCGATGGCCAGGTGGCAAAGAAGCCATTCCATGTCAAAACTGTTCTGGATTGCTGTTGTGTTTAATGTGTGAAGGTTTTTTGAAAGAGGCTTGCATACTAGTTTTAGGTCTATTCTTGGAGCTAGGGATGGGACTGTATAAAACCATTTTAAAGAAAAATACAGTGGTAACCTTAATATCACAGTATACAATACATCATGCAAGTTATCAAATAAAGGCTAAAAAGAAGACAGACCAATGTGAATCACTTAAATTACCGTAATTCACAAAAATAAAACCAACAAAACACACTTCCCTTCATGGAGTGATTTAAACATTTGGTATTTAGTATTTTACTATGCCAGATTTCTTTTTTGTAAAGACAATCCAAATAATAATAATAAAAAAAAAAAACCTAAACTTGTACACTCTCAATGTTATACTACAATAGTAATAAGATCTATTATTTACTCAAAATTACGTGGTGCTGTAGTTTGTTAAAACATTTTAACGTATAAAAGTAAATAAATATTTTCTTCACTTACCTAAGAAAATTAGAATACTGTTACAACTACTTTAAACAAAACTACGTTGATAATAAGTAGGCTTACCTGCTGCAGTCGCGGGTCTGTGCTAGTTTTGTTTGAGACATTGGTCGTGTTCTTATAGCGCAGATTTCCTCAGTTCTGCACAGTGCTGCACAGAATCTCGGAGATGCTCTGTAGACGTCACTCAACACCCACAGAAATATGTGTAGATTCTGCATAGCCCAGCGCAGCTTTGAATTGTTATTGCGGGAGGCTGGCTGCGGCTGTGAACCAAAGGGGCGGTGCAAAGATCACAAGTGACCTGCTAATCGTAATGCAAATAACCACTAAAACTACTACTGCCACCTTGTTAGTGGAGGCAAACGACATTTTATCATTATACAATGATGCCATGAACAGCCTTGTCCATGATATATTAAATAAATAAATCAATTATTTAAAAAAAAAAAAAAACACATAATGTACTAAATCCGTGATAAGTGATATAATTTTACAATAAAGTTAATGTTAATCTATTACATTAAACTGACTGTTGATAATCCAGACAAATGTAAATATAGCACGTTGAAAATGTGTGCTATGCTGCAAGGTTTGGAGAAGGCATTTCTCTAAAATCTGCGTGTGATGTCAGAAAGACAGCAGCCAAGAGCAGCCGGCGCAGCAAGCTCTGGGTAACAGAACGCAGCAATTGAAATGTGCATTCTGTGTCGTTGACCGTTTCCTTCATAACCATTATCAAAATACAGTACAGGTTCATAAAAAGATCTTCCTCAGACACTTTGCTAAGGCTGCAGGTACCATCGCTTGATTTAGAAGAAGCGTGTTTGCGGTTGAAATAATGTGTTAACCGGTGTATAACGAATTACGATAATTGCGGTTTAGAATAAAAGCAAGGGTATTAATACCGTAATGTACCTAAACCGTGGTAAACCGAAAAACCGGTATACCGACCCATCCCCACTTGGAACAGATGTTGTATTTCTTACATTGTCTTGCAAGAGGACAGGTTAATTGTTACAACCTGATGTACCTGAATACTGAAACGAAAATGATACAAAGTGAATAATACATAGTGTAAGATAACAGATATATCATACCCATGTCAAGTTGCTCTATAAGACAAGGGTAGTTCATAAGGATTTTGTCAGAAGTGTACTTTAACCATAACCTCTCAACCGTCCGTTTTTAGGCACTGTGTACAATAGGTTGATTCCATGGTAACTTAAAGTTATTTGAGACCCTTTTTTTTTCTTCTTTTGAAGGCATTTTAGACAACAAAAGGATAATCCAGATGTCAACTGGAAGGCAAGTGAAAAAATAAACATAAATAAAACATTATTTTGAGATTATTCATTTAGAACAGACGAACTGATGAATACCGTTTTTACAGCCAGGTCTGGACCGGCATTAAGAGGTTTAAAAATATTTTCGTCCTACTTTCAAACCTTAACCTATGGAATACCATTTCCACCACCAAAAAAACAATTTTGAATTTCAGTTATATGATTGACATTCTGTCTCGTTATTTTGACTCCGCATCTCGTTATCTCGTTAATAATGAGAAGTCAAAATAAAGCAATACAAAGTTGAAATAATGAGATAGTATGTCAACCTTTTGTAAATTTAAAATGTATGGGGTTTTTTTTTGGTGGCGGAAGTGTGTGTGTGTGTGTGTGTGTGTAAAAAAATAAGTAATTTAATATGTATGGTTTTCATCCCCAAATTGACAGGATTCCACCTAAAAACACAGTTATATACTAGGAAAGACAGCCAAGTATCACTATTGCATTCATCCTTACATTCTACCTTTTCCGTACTAAATGGCTATAAACAGCTGAAATTTGGTAACATACGATGTTAGAAATCTGATGGTGACTGGTGATTGTATTCTGACTTGTGTGTTCACTCCTAGTTGCCCAAGGAGTTTACAGTGGCATATGGATCTGCCCAAGGGGAGCTTTCAGTTGGAGGTGTCTTCCTGAGAATCTTTATTGCTCAGCCAGGATGGGTCTTAAGGAAGCCACGAGAATTCCTAGTTTCTCTATTAGAAAAACTGACTGAGCTGCTAGAGAAAAACAACCCAAATGTAAGAAGCCTTTTCAAGTTACAGTATGTCTCTTAATTACATAAGTAAATACTGTTTTTATGTGATTCATGAACAAACAAACCTGCACTTGGCGAAATAAAAAATACCACTGGGTTAAGAAAGTCTGCATGCTGAAGAAGACACATTTACATGACGAAAAATAAAAAGCATTGTCTGGTTTCGTTCAGTTTCTGTCCATAGGTACCAAACCTACCTTTCTCAAACTAGTAATTGATAACCGTGTTGTGAAAGAATCTTGGGGACCTTAAAACCTCGACGGGTACCCGACAGGAACTGTAATATTTACGCAACCAGCCCCGAATACGAGCTTTTGTGCTAATGTAATGTAGTTGCTTCGAAGCTCTTGATGTTTTTTTTTTATGTACTTATTTTGCTTTTTATTTTCCAGGGTGAAACCTTAGAAACTGTTACAACAGCCACAGTGTGTCTCTTCAGTACTCAGTCTCAGTTAGCAGATCAGGTACCACCCCTGGGCCACCTTCCCAAGATCCTACAGGCCCTCAATCACAAAAACAACACCATTCCAAAGAGCTCCATCCGTATCATTCATGCTCTCTCAGACAATGAGGTAACTGCTTGCACTATGCAGTGGGAATAATATATACAGTAGTCTCTGGCTAAGAAAAGTGTTCTCTAAGACAGAGTTGACCAGGACGCAATATGCCAAGGCCAATCACGATATGAATAAATACAAAGATATTTATTACTTATGTCATGACGCACATGCATCAACATATGGAATTAACAGAATAACTAAGAGAAAAGCAATAGGGAAGGGTATGTTAATAAACTATAATAATAAACTAGCTGGCAAACTAACTTAACAAAGCACCCTTTTGTAAAATGCAGCAGCGGCTGTAACAGTAATTATGAATACGAGAATTAATTTTAGCGCAATGGTTATTAGCACAGCACCGTCCTACACACATTTAAAAAATTCAGCAGAAGCTGTAGATTAGTCTCGTGATGACTAATCAGTTTTGAAAACGTTGAATAAACCATTTGAATTTGAGTTTTTGATGATGACGATTTAACAAGTTACAAAACAGTACTGTATCAGTTTTTAATCGGTAAGCAAGAAACCACTGTCACTGCCAAAAAGGTGTTCTTTTAAGCAGCATTCCTGTTCCTTTAGGGTGGAGCATTTACAATGGGAAAATTCTGTTTCACCACAAGATTGTTCCCCAAGCCGGTGTTGTTTTAGGAAGTGTTCCTATACGCGGAGACTACTGTATATGCAATAACTTATTGAGATTTCAAGGTAAAGTTTAAAGTATAGTTTCATATGGAAGGAATGCATTAAGTATGGAGATTTGTCCTTCACAAGATCATCACTATAACAGGGCTGCTTCTAGTAGACAAAAAAAGGATACACAGAGACACGTTTGCAGTATATAATTACATTGTACACACAATAATGTACTTAGTACATGAGGTGAATTTGACACAAGCAGAGGATTCAGACTTCAATCTGGAAGCAGCAGCTTTATTAACAAATTGGAAACCATAACATTATATCTGACTGAGATTCCCTTTTTTTTTTTTTTTTAATGATAGATTTGCGTACGAGCAATGGCATCATTGGAAACCATTGGTCCCTTAATGACTGGAATGAAAGTCAGGTCAGACATGACCGGTTTGGCCTGTGAAGCACTGAATCGGATGTTCCAAAAAGAACAAACTGATCTAGTGGCTCAGGTATGGAGTTCAAATTCAAGGTAACATCACCACACTTTTGCCCAATTTCTCTATTAAATAATAATAGGGATGGGCACTACCAAGACAGCAGTGCCTCTGAGCATCTTCTGAGCGTCCAGTTTGAGGGACCCAGTAATACAGTGGTGTGTCTTCATACCTGTAGTGAAGTGTGGGTTGAATTATTTCTTTTGTATTCATTGCCACGTCTCTCTCTTATTCTGTCTTGTGCTCAATGTTAGGCACTGAGGGTAGAATTGGTACCCTACCTCCTGAGGCTGCTGGAAGGGATTGGTCTAGAAACTCTGGATAACCCTGCTGCCACCAAGGCACAGATTGTAAAAGCACTGAAATCAATGACACGCAGCCTGCAGTATGGTGAACAGGTACAACCACTTTTTTTACACAAGGACCTGAATTGTGACCATATGGAGCAATTAAAAAAATAATGGTTTACTATCTGTGTATTATATAGCTTAGTTTATAAAAAGAAGATATAGAGCGTTTCAAGCAGTAATACACTATACATTTCTATTTTTATAGTTGACAATATGCCATAATTGTAATATTAGAATGATAGTTGTCATATTTTATTTGTAGTAGCCTTTATAATATCCACAGTAAATATATTGTTCCCCAGTAGACCATGATAAAGCGTGTAATCCTTCATTAGTCATGTAATTTAGTCTTGTGAGAAGACAAACACCGTCGGAACTACAGGCTCTGCATAAAATGTTACAGATCCCCATAGTGCCAAACAGGGCAGGAAGAGATATATTCACGTGGTATCACTGTAGTTGTCAAATGCCCATTTCTTTCAGGTGAATGAAATCCTTTCTCGTTCCAACATCTGGAGTGCCTTTAAAGATCAGAAACATGACCTGTTCATCTCAGAGTCACAAACTGCAGGGTACCTCACAGGTTAGTAGCCGCCTCCTTTGTTCAGTACTGAACAGTAATGCTCAGCAGTACTGTACAGATGAACAGTAGGTGTTTTTTTTTTTTATTTTATTTTTCTTTTACATTTAATACAACCTAATGTGGCGAGCCAACAGCATACAAATTAATTTGTAAATCAGTCTGGTTGACAGCTGCATACATACACATTCACTCACTTCCTGGGTTTGTCATTGCTTTCTACAATGCATTGTGGGAGATTTGCTTTGGAACAAGTGAGGTACGCTTCATTTCGCCAGTATGAAATCAGTTGGTTCATGGAATATATTGAAGCGCGGCTCTAACACGTGTGTGTATATATATATATGTATATATATATATATATATATATATATATATATAATATATATGTATATATGTATATATATATATATATATATATATATATATATATATATATATATATATATATGTGTGTGTGTGTGTGTGTGGTGTGTGTGTATGTGCATGTAAGCCTTTTGTTAAGTATATTCCATCTGAAGCAGATAAAATGTAAGTTAATGCATACCCCATAAGTTAGCATTACAGTATTTATGGACTTCAACGTAATGCTGCATTTTACTCGCCCAAAATACCCACATAGTGTCTGAACTGGAGATAATTGCTCAATTATCCCAAACGTTATCTGGACCACTGTATTATACAAATATAATTTCTATGGTTTACAGTCTTCCATGGGAAAAAAAGGGGATTCCTTTCTTTAATTATTGATTTTGGCAGATATACTTATTGTTTATTGAGTCTTATCTAATTATAAAGCATCATTATACAGAATATTTTAACTTAAATTATAATATAAAGGAAAGTACACATTTGCAAGAGCGAAAAACAATGGGGTGTAATATTGATATAGGTCTTCAGTGTAACCTCCTTCTCTGATTTTCTTGCTAAATTGCTGTCTTTTCCCTCTAGCTCAATGCTTGGCTCCAACTCAGCACTATCCTTGCCATCTCCGTTCCTTTCTATGCCTTCTACTTTCTCCTCAGGTGTCTCCTCGCCTTCCCTTCTTTCTGGTAGTAGCCCCCTTCATCTCAGGAGTGGGCTTTAGATCTTTATCAAGGCTCCTTGCTTACTTCTCTGTAACTCTGAAGCAGGTAGATACGTTTCCTAAATTGTTTTAATTTTCGTCCTTGCATTGTTGTCTCTGTACAGCAAAATACAAGTTTAATTGTTCTCTTCAGTGAAATTTATAGTGTAGTTATTGTTGACGAAAAGAATAAGCCCAGTCCTGATCGCCCAATGTCTGTAGGCCTGACTGACTGCTGAGGCATAAATTGTGCATTAGCATGCTAATAATAATACTAATAATAATAATATGAACTTACGATTGTAAAATGACCCCAGAGATTGGGTGTGCCTCCATGATACATCAACAAACACTTGCACAGTTTGCATTCAAGTTTCATTTTTTTTTTGGTCCTCTGAGCATTTAACAAAAAAAATCCCAAACAGCAGAGGGGTTTTGAGACATTTCTTTCAATACAGCTTACACTATACAACGCTTTGCTGTCCAGCTGGCTAATGAAGAAATTTGCCTCTGGTTAATAGGAGCTGGAGGGGGGAGGGACGGATAGCGCTTAGTTTTTTCGAAATTCGAATTATTAGTGTTAGCATATATTTTGTATTTTTGAAACATATTCTACCGTAGCACTTCTCTTACACTGTCTTGAACACTAGGTATTCACTACATACATACTACATACTACACACTTGGCATAATAATATACCCTGCTTCATACATCACAGCGCGCCATATAGAGTTACTTTGTATAATGATTTGGTAGTGGATTTTAATAAACAACTTTTGTTTAATTAATTTGCATTATACAAATCAAAAGATCGAATTATGCATCCGAGTGACATTTAATGTGTGATTTGTAGTATTCACACACTGTCAAACGATTTCTGTTAACAAAAAAAAAAAAAAACATACAGTGCATGAATGGCGTCTGACGAACCTTCAAAGGTTTAAAACAATCTTAGAATTCCTGGCTAGCGAACAAACCTTCTAATACAGCCCTAGAAAACCTGTTTTAAGACTAATTTGTGGAAATTAAATATATAGTGAATACTGAGTAAACGATCCTTCAAAGGGATTGAAAATGTTTGGCTGCTTATTCATGGGTGCTCTCATTACATTACATTGAATTGAAAAGAAGAGAATATCTGGGGTTTCCTGGCTGGTAAGAGCAAGTGACACTCAAAACAGAAATCTGTTCTTTATCTTGGTATCTAGAATGTCCACAAACCTAGTGAAGCCTGAGTTGCATGTCATATGAAAGAACACACAGAAACATGTAGTCCTTGTTAAGATATATTTTATTTCTCGCACAGGTCCTGGAGTGGCAGGCTATCTTACCGCTGGGACTACATCAACAGTCATACCAATTGTACCACCTCCTGTTGACAGTGAAATTGGAGACCTGGGTTGACATGCCCAATTCCAAGTCCTTTTCAAGACAGCTGAGAAACAAGAGGGATCCTCTTCAGAGCGTTCTCGCATTATTATTTTATTTTTTTTTTTTTAATTTTTTTGCACGATAACAAGTGTCATTACTTTTTCTAAGACTATATTTTTTATTTGTGAGAAAGATTAAAAGAGATCCAGTTCTTTTAGCATTGTTAAAAACGATAGAGGCACTCTGCGGATGCACCTAACAAGATGAGTATGCAAGCATTTTTCTTGCCGTACTTGCATATTGTTCATCCGTATCAGGTTACTGTGAATCTGATTTATAAATTGTTTTCCTAATTTTTATAATGTTGTTTTACAGTGCTGTATCAAAAGAAAAGAAAAAAAAAAACATGACTGCTGTTTAATTGAAGTCTGCTAACAAAAGAAAAATTAACATCTGGTTACCAACTAGATGGCAGTCTAATGATGCTGTGCGTAGCACAGAGTGTCTTAAGTCTTATTGTTATGTTAACTGTTACTCAGATCAAGTCCTGCACCTCTCTGCTCATGCTGTCCCGTTCTCCTAATCTTTCAAATGATTTTCCGTATTGCAAACCGCACTAGATATTTGTATGCATAACTGCCTTTACCAACCTAAACAAGTTTCTGCAAAAAAAAGAACAATAGTATTGACTCCAATTATATGTAAAAGACTAGTGTAATTGTTAATTGTTCTATATAATAACCCATATATAAACTTTCTATATTGAATGTACATTTAAGAAAATAAATAAAATAAAAAAATCGGATGCACTTGTACATAAAATTTTAGGAATAAACAAAGGGAATCTACAGTATCTGTGTTTTTCTTCAAAACAATTTATTTAACTTGAACTCATCAACTATATAGGGGTATTCATAAAGACAATAGGAAATAAGCATTATTACAGAACACTGTATGCACTTAGTCATAAACGTTCACAGGCCGTTTTATTTATTTAACAGCTCAGTCAAAGATAGCATTACTTGGAGTAAACTTTTATCGCATTTTAAAACAACTAAAGCTCATGAAAAAACTTAATTTCAGATTCAGTTAAACAGACATATCATCCAAAAGGGGGTGTACTATAGAAATTACGCTGTAACATCTTTACACTATTCAACCTGAACATTGAACCACCCTCATGCACTCCCTCTAAATTCGGAGTTTTCATGTGGCACCAGCCCCCTCTTTGACTCAAAAAGGTATTCAACCTTTGGGGTACTATTGCTCCTGTGAGACCATTCGCTCATAATTATTTACATGTAATTGAAAATGGGATGATTATCTAAAAAGGTAAGATAATTAGTAAGCAAGCAGTCTGAGTGGGGTAAAACAGGCGCCAAAAACCAGAAGGGGTGACAATACTTTATATCTGCATCCTAGGGTTTGAAAGAAACTCATGCAAAGGCAATTTTAATTTCTGTTAATCTAAATGGTGTAGGATATCAGTGACTGGTTTCAATGTGCATATTTAGAGAAGTGTGTTTGGAAAGTGATGAACAGCAGGTCTTCTCAGTTTGATGAATATTGCAGGTTATCTAAGACAGGTTCCCAGACTATTTTTTTTTTTTTATTATTATTATCTGAAGCCCATCTGTTTAGCTGCATTAGGCACTGTGGCCCACTATTAGCACTCCTTGGGAAAATATAAAAATATTAATAATAAATAAATATTGTGAAAGATGGAAATGACATAGAATATGCACTGAGTGAAAATAAAAAAAAAATGAAACGCATTTATTTTACAAGATGACCACCAAAACAATAATTTTGGGAAAGTATAACAAAGCCGTCACGAGGGAAAATGAGGGATGTCTCGCTACCACTATTTAGTGTTGGTGGTGTGAGCGTGCAACCTCAAGGATCCTTGTGCCTAATGAAGGCATAGAGGGATCTACCACATTGAGTTGGTAGAATCTGGTGAATGTATGCAGAGTAGCCCAGCTAGCCGCAGTACAAATATCAGTCAACGATGCACCTCTAAAGAGGGCCCATGATGTAGCCACACCTCTGGTAGTGTACGACCACCCTCCCTATATGCAGTCGAAACCGTGTTCACAATCCAATGGGACAGTTACTCCTTAGAGAGGGCTTGACTTCGGGTCCTTTCACCATGACAGACAAAGAGCTCTTGTTCTATCCACATAATCTCTCAATGCCAGAACGGGTCAGAGGGAATTCAATCTCCGGTCCGTCTCCTCCGCAAATGTAGGGAGATGGGAAAGCCTCTAGTTCCACTGACTGATTCAAGTGAAAAGCTGTAATCCCCTTAGGGAGGAAAGCAGGGTCAGTGCACAATGACACCCTGACAGTGTCTGTAGCTCACTGACCCGCTTAGCGGAGGTGATAGCAAATAGAAAGGCTGTCTTCATAGAGAGATATTTCATCTCTATGGAATGTATAGGCTCAAAAGGGGCCTTAGTGAGAGCCTCCAATACCAAGCCTAGACTCCATTTGTGAAGGGCGTCCTTCCTAGAAGGACGTAACCGCTGAGCACCCCTAGAAAACGGGTCGCTAGTATATGAGCGCCTGGGGATACTGAGTCGATGGGACATGGCATGCCGATACGACTACTAGGTACACTTTCAACGTAGAGGGGGATTTACCCACCTCTAACAGATCTTGCAGAAACTAAAATAATTGCTATCAAGCAATAGATAGGATCATGGTCATGCAGCAATTTTGAAAATGCTTCACAAGGCACAGGTGAAAAGCCGACATTGAGGCAACACCAAGGAGTCGAGGCTGTAAAGCACTGAGGCGCCAAAAACCTTGAGGGTATTGAGTGCACTGAGGCAAAAAGTGATTTTGCACGGAGGGCGTCGATGCACCGAGGCTATGGAGCAGAGTTGGGTCTCTCTGGAGGATCATGTTCTCCCTTAATTTTTACTTTCAAACAGCTACAAAAAGCAGAGGAAAAGATAGAAAACACATGCAGCAAGCTGCAAGGTTAGTAAAAGTAGACTACCATCGCCATGAGATGTAGGCTGTTGAAAATATATATATATATTAAAAATTTTTAACATGAAACGCAGTTGCGTAGCGTAGCGTTAAACGTTATTGTGATGTTAACAATTGGAAATGCAGAATAATTAGAGGCGCAAAAACATTGCCATTTTGGCAGGTCCTTGTTAAAGCAGTATTAACCAGGCTTACTTAATGTATGTCCCTTGTCAATCACATGGGGGCTGTTTCTGAAAAAAAGTCAGAAAAGCTGAACTTAAAAATTGGTCTTAAAATTACCACTTGGGTTGTGAAAAAAACAGAGTTATATAGAGGTTCTTTAAAGCAGAAATTCATATTGTCAGAAGCAGTTTTCTAGAATAGTAAGCATGGAAAATACTGATCTACAACATAATAAACAATAGGGATATAGAGAACACACATAATAGTATATTACAAGAATGCTAACCATTGCTTCAAATCTATCTTCTCTAGCTAATAGCCCAAATTTTATTGGATTGTTTTTTAATGTTAATTCAGGATATGCTACAGGCTGTAAACTGCTGATAAACTGCTGCATAGTAATACCTTTACTGTAGTGAGTTTGAACTAAACAACATGAAGTTATCAGCTAACAGCAGCAACTTTTCATCTACAGCGCCGTGAAAAAGTATTTGTCCCCTGTCTGCTTTTCTGCATTATTGCACATTTTTCACATAGAATTTGGTCAGATCTTTTTGTGGGATGTAGTAGTATAGTAGTATATAGAGGGAGACAAAAAAATAAATAAAAATGACACAAATTTAGTGCTTCTTTCATTTGTTTGGTGTGCAAGGTAATCAAACATGCAATCTTCAGGTGTGAAAAAGTTATTCTGCTCTGTATCAGAGAATTCTACAGGAGAATGTCAGGCCATCTGTCTGTGAGCTGAAGCTGTAGTGCAGGAAGACAATGATCTGAAACAAACAAGCAAGTCTACATCAGAATGGTTGAAGAACAAGAAATGTAAAGTTTTGGAATGGCCTAGTCAAAGTCCAGACCTAAACCCCATTGAGATGTAGTGACAGGACCTGAAACGAAAAAAGCCAAAATTCCTCCACGGCACTGTGAGAGAAAGATTAATAACTACAGGAAGTGTTTGGTTGCAGTTATTGCTGCTAAAGGTGGCGATACCAGTTATTGAGTCTAAGGGGGCGATTACTTTTTCACACGGGGGCATTGGGTGTTGCGTAACTTTCTTTAATAAATAAATGAAATAAGTATCAATTTTGTGTTATTTGTTCACTCAGGGTCCCTTTTATTTAATATTAAATTTTGGTTGAAGATCTGATAACATTCAGTGTCAGAAATATGCAAAAATGCAAAAAATCAGATGGGGCAAATACTTTTTCACGGCACTGTGTGTGTGTGTGTATATATATATATATTTTAGTGCCTATAGGAAGTATTCACTCCCCTTGGATGTTTTCACAGTTTGTTGTGTTACAACCTAAAATCTTGATGCATTTAAATGGGATTTTGTTTTTTCATTTGATTTGTGCAACCTACTCAACATTTTCAGTGTGTGGAAAAATGGGGGGTGAAAAAACAAATCAATTAAAAATAAAAACCTGAAGTCTTCACTAGCTAAGTATTCACCCCCTTTGCTATGACACTCCTAAATAAGCTTAGGTGCTACCAAGTGCCTTCAGAATTCACACAATAAGTTAAATGGAGTCCATCTATGTGCAATAAAAGTGGTTCATATGATTTCAGATTAAATACACCTGTCTCTGTAAGGTCTTACAGTTGGGTAGTGCATTCAAAACAAATATACTACCATGAAGACCAAGGAGCTTTCCAGGACAAAGTTGTGGAAAGGCATAGATCAGGAGAGAGGTATAAAAAGATTTCAAAGACATTGAATATCCCTTGGAGCACAGTCAAGTCAATCATTAAGAAGTGGAAGATATACGGCATCACCCAGAATCTGCTTAGAGCAGGCCATCCTCCCAAACTGAGCAGCTAGGTAAGAAGGCCAATGACAACTCTGAAAGACCTACAGTGTTCCATGACTGAGATGGGAGAAACTGTCCATGTGTCAACAATAGCTGAGGTACTCCACAAATCTGGCCTGAGTGGCAAGAAGGAAGCCATTTCTGAAAAAAGCCCACGTAAAATGTGGTCCGATGAAACTCAAATGGAACTATTTGGCCTAAAAGCAAAGCGTTGTCTGGCGCAAACCCAACACAGCACATCACCAAGGTAATACCAGCCCTACTGTGAAGCATGGTGGTGGCAGCAGCATGCTATGGGGATGCTTTTCATCGACAGGGACTGGGAAACTTGTCAGGGTAGAGGACAAAATGGATGGAGCTAAATACAGGCAAATCCTTGAGGAAAACCTGCTTCAGTCTACAAAATACCTAAGACAGGGACGGAGATTCACCTTTCAGCAGGACATTGACCCCAAGCAGCCAAAGCGACACTGGAGTGGCTTAAAAACAAGAAAGTGATGTCCTAGAGTGGCCCAGTCAAAGCTCTTACTTGAATCCGATTGAGAATCTGTGGCAAGATTTGAAGATTGCTGTCCACCAACGATCCCCATCCAACTTGACAGAGCTTGAACAATTTTGCCAAGAAGAATGGGTGAATATTGATAATGATCCAGTTGTGCAAACCTGGTAGAGACTTTCCACAAAAGACTCACAGCTGTAATTGCTGCCAAAGGTGGTTCTACCAAGTATTGACTCAGGGGGGTGAATACTTATCTAACCAAGACATTTCAGTTTTTATTTTTCATTAACAATGACAACATTTCCCCCAAATTCCAAATTAAAATATTGTAATTTAGAGCATTTATTTGCAGAAAATGACAACTGGTCAAAATAACAAAAAAGATGCAGTGTTGTCAGACCGACGACGACTCGAATAATGCAAAGAAAATAAGTTCATATTCATTTTTAAACAACACAATACTAATGTTTTAACTTAGGAAGAGTTCAGAAATCAATATTTGGTGGAATAACCCTGATTTTCAATCACAGCTTTCATGCGTCTTGACATGCTCTCCACCAGTCTTTCACATTGATGTTGGGTGACTTTATGCCACTCCTGGCGCAAACATTCAAGCAGCTCGGCTTTGTTTGATGGCTTGTGACCATCCATCTTGCTCTTGATCACATTCCAGAGGTTTTCAATGGGGTTCAAAGGTCTGGAGATTGGGCTGGCCATGACAGGGTCTTGATCTGGTGGTCCTCCATCCACACCTTGATTGACCTGGCTGTGTGGCATAGAGCATTGTCCTGCTGGAAAAACCAATCCTCAGAGTTGGGGAACATTGTCAGAGCAGAAGGAAGCAAGTTTTCTTCCAGGACAACCTTGTACTTGGCTTGATTCATGCGCCCTTCACAAAGACAAATCTGCCCAATTCCAGCCTTGCTGAAGCACCCCCAGATCATCACCGATCCTCCACCACATTTCACAGTGGGTGCGAGACACTGTGGCTTGTAGGCCTCTCCAGGTCTCCGTCTAACCATTAGACGACCAGGTGTTGGGCAAAGCTGAAAATTGGACTCATCAGAGAAGATGACCTTACTCCAGTCCTCTACGGTCCAATCCTTATGGTCCTTTGCAGACCTCAGCCTGGCTCTTCTTTTCTTCTCATTGATGAAGGGCTTTTTTCTAGCTTTGCACGACTTCAGCCCTGCCCCTAGAAGCCTGTTTGGAACCGTCCTCACCATGCACTTCACCCCAGCTGCCGTTTGCCATTCTTTTTGTAGGTCACTTGATGTTATCCTACGGTTGCTGAGTGACATTCGAATGAGTTGGCGGTCATCCCGGTCAGTGGAGAGTCGTTTTCGCCCTCTGCTGCTCTGTAGCTTTGTTGTCCCTAATGTGTGCTGCTTGACCTTGTTCTTATGAACCGCCGTCTTCGAAATTTTAAGGATGGAAGCAACCCGACGCTCACTGTATCCCTCTGCCAGTAAAGCCAGAATTGAACCCTTCTTTTCCTCACTCAAAACTTTCAACAAAATATAACAAAAAATATTGCCAATGTAAAAAACAAATTAGAAAAACGTAACAGTTGTTTAAAGGGGTGATATGAAACACAAAAGTCCAAGTTAGGAGACGCAATTAGGCCATTAGGCCATTAGGCCAATCTTGTCAAGCATCAAGCAAATAGGCACAATTGGAAAGGTGCTGGAGCCCAAGATTCACATAATTCTTGCTTCTAACTTGGTTGCCTTTTTTTGATCACTGAGTCACACACACAAATTGAGGCACACACACACAAACTGACATACACACACACTGAGACACACATACACTGAGACACATACACACTGACACATACACACATACTGAGACACACATACACTGAGAAACGCACACACTGACACACACACACAGTCTCAGTGTATGTGCCTCTCAGTCACTTCAAGTTATACAAAGAGCATTTCAAGTGGAGCAATAAAGTAGAGTGAAAAAAGGCGCCAAGTTAGAAGCAACAATTGTGTGAATGTTGGGCCCCAGCACCTTTCCAATTGTGCCTATTTGCTTGATGCTTGACAAGGTTGCCCTAATTGCTTCTCCTAACTTGGACTTTTGTGTTTGTTATCACCCCTTTAAACAGCTGTTAAGTTTTTCTAACTTGTTTTTTTTTTACATTGACAATGTTTTTGTTATATTGTGATAGGAAATGGTGTTGCGTTGAAGTCAGGCCAGAAGGCGGAACAAAAACAGACAGGCAGGTACTGCAGTTCAAAAAGACGCGCTGTGCACCGTTTATTAAAGAACACAAAAATAAATAAAAGATTTAAACAACAATAAACACTTGCTCACAGAGCACAAAAATAAAATAATAAACAAAACAAGTCACGAACACAAATAAACACTAAAGTCAGGCTGAGCAACTGCCTTCACTGATCCTTAGTTTCTTTTAAATTAATCTCTCCTCTCGCTCTCCCGGGCCCTGATCCTAGTAGCTGGCTAACTGAGTTATACAGATAACTCTCAGGATAACTTGACAGAAGTCTGGCTTAAAGTCTAGCCGACTAAATTATCACAGCAACACATCCTTAATCTTAAACCTGCTCCAGCGCTGGCTAACTTAAAGTTAGCCGGGTCTGTGTATAAAAATGTGTACTTCTACCCAAAGAAAGCACTTAACACACCCCTCTAAAATAAACAAATACCAAATCATAATACAAACACAAAATAAGACAGGGGCGGAGGGGGAAACCCCGTTCTAAAATAAACAAATACCTTTAAATAGCAGGGCTTTCCTACCGCCCTGCTACATATAGATATCACTTCTTTTTTTACTTGATCAAATAATGAATAAAGTGAAGAAAAGCTATTTGAGAATGTCAACGGTAAATAGACAGACAGACAAGAAGAGAGTAATAAGAGAAAAGAGAAAAGATTTGAAAGTAAAATAATGGTAAAAGGGACTTTTCGACAATATTGAAAGTGTAAATCTTGTAATGTTTTAGTTGCAAATGTACATGAGGGTGGGTGGCTGCTGCGCTCAGTGCCGAGATTGAGTGGTCGGTGACCAGTCAATCGGCGCCGAAGTCGGTGCTGATAGTAGCGTGTTCGGTGCCGTGTTGTAGGCGGCTCTGAAGCTATTCACCGGTGCCGAATCAGTCGGTGCCGGGACTGGCGTCTAGGAGAGCGCTGTCGGTGCAGAGTGTCGGTGCCGAGTCAATCAGTGCCTATGGGTGGCGCGTTCGGTGCTGGGCTGTAGACTGTTCCGAAGCTATTCACCGGTACCGGGATCAGCGCCGAGGAAAGCACAGTTGGTGCCAAGTGAAATGGTTCCGAGGTCGGTGCCGACGGTAGGTGCGGTCGGGCTGTAGGTGTCACCGATGGTTACATCAGTGCCGAGTCAATCGGGATTCTACCGTGGAAAATGGAAATTTGACGGTGAAAAAACAACAAACCTGAGAAATTCGGGCAAAGAAAGCACAAGCAATCTATGACCTGTCTCAGCGAAGTGAGAGAGAAAATGATGATGTGCTACTGTGTGGATGTCCCTCTTCAGCAAGAGATGGGTGGAACTTTCCCCTCACAGTAGGGCCCTGATAGGGCTGCTTTTTTATATATGCTCAGTGATTGATGGTCAGAGAGGGCTCTTCCCATTCGGTAATGGTTGTCATTCAGTTGAAAGGGAACTGGTCATTCCTGTTGTTCCTGTTGTCAACTTAGAATTCAATTAGATAACTTTGTAACACCTCCCTCTCTGTGCCAATATTCTCTTTACTATTAAACCTATAATATGACATCAAGCGAGTTATTCTACTTATTATTTATTAAACTTAACCCCGTGGCTTACTTAATATAAAAGTCGAGGAGTTAACAACTAATAAACAATTTTTTTGTCTGTGTGTGTTTTTATTCAGCGCAGAAACTGGGAGTCACAGGTTTACACTTGGTTACATTCAATGAGACATAAACCTATAAAATCCCACTAACCTTTTCAGTGCACTGATAGCTACAGTAAGCCTTATCATTGGAAGCGCAATTACATTCAGAGTTTCACTTGTTTAGACTGTCTCCAACTTGCAGCTGCCCCAGAACTTTACAGCAAAACTGCCATTTTAATAATTCTAAAATCAAAACAAACAAACAGACACTGCTTATTGAAATCAGTCTATGTAACCTATACTTTACACAACAACATAAAAAGTTTACAAATAATCATGTAACTTTTAAATAAAATCAGTTCAGTCTCTGCTAATTTCACTAAGTCCAGATTTAGGCTTCTTCCAGTGTAGAACGCAATAATTCACAGTCACAACATTCCACAAGATTATTGAATGTTTTAGTTGAAGGCCTTTTTAAATATAGCAAATTGTCTTTCTCAACTCCTTCTTTAAGCTGCTTGTCAGCTGAATCAGGAAGAGAGCGTACACTCGCTTGCTGTTTTCCAATCCAAAACCTCGCCCCCATGCCTTACTCCCTTCAAAGTGATCACTTCTGGAAGTGGTCACTTTGAAGGGAAGAAGGGCGTAGGGGGCGCAAAAGTGATTCAATGAGAACACACTTCAGTGTCATCACTCACGGCCAGGGAAAGGTGGCATCATTAGTCAGCGCTTGAAATGTGTAGCTTACAGTCTGTCCCAAGTGCAATGTTGGAAACTCGGGAGAGGGTTGACAGATTTGTTTGTATGTGTAAGATATTCTACTCTTTTAAATATTGTTATGCTTAAAGTAGCTGTTCATAATAAAGCAATAATAAAACATTGTTTCTAGTATATTTTTTAAATTGTTATTTATTTTTTTGAGGGTGGGGGGGTGTTTATTATCACAACTACAATCAAAACATTGTTTTTTACATTTTGCAAGTTACATTTTGAGCACCAAGACTGAGGAGAAAAGAGAATTAAAATGGAGACACTTGTTGCAGCAGCAATAGCCATGGTATTTTTACTTCGCTCGCATTCTCTGAACACAGCACAGACGCTCGCCGTTAAAATACATCTTTAACACATGATTTGCACATCACAGGAGAGTATAAGTGAGTTAACTCTGTATCCCTTATATGAGAAGTGGGTAAACGATATATTGCCCAAATTCAAAGTGGGTAAAGTCGTTTACCTGCATACACCCTCGATGTACACCACTGAGTAAGATGAAAACAAGTTTAAAGTACCTGGTTTTGCAAGGCAGTCTCCCATCCAAATACTAATCAGGCATGTGTATTACTATTAGTTTTTTTAGCAGACACACTTATCCAGGCCAACTTACAGTTATGACATCCATTACCCACTTTATACAGTTGGATTTTTAACTGGACCAGCAGCAATGTGTCCCACGCCCTCCAGTCAAGTGCTCTAACTGCTACTCCACAGATGCTGCAAGCAAAGGATCACTAGTGGCTCATTGTATAACTAAATCTCAACAGTTTCAGACAAGTTTTTCTAACTTGTATGAGGAATTACCTTTCCTCTATGTACTTTTTATATAGGTATATACATGTCAATTGCTGTGAATAAAATCATTTATGCTATTTAATTTAATTTAATTATTATTATTATTATTATTTAATTGCTATTTCTTTATACAATTATAATATCATACCAAGCATGAAAATTAGAACTCCTGTTAAATGCAGTTAATTACTCCTCTACAACTCAAATCAATGCCGCCCCAGTTAGCCACAGGCAGCCCTTCCCCATTCTAGAGCACTACTCTGCCTCTCAAGGTGACATCCATATGTTACACAAATAACACCAGAAGGGTAATAACAGTTATACGGTAATACATTTAACAATACTGGAACTTGACAATAACTAATAATGAAACACAACGATAATAATTCAGCTTTCCCCTAACATAGTTCCAACTCCCAGCATCCTCTGCTACACATTAACCTATGTAGAAAACTGTCTCTGAGTACGGCACTCCATTGGCCAACAGGTGGCAACAACGAGTCAGTCCAACCGTGCCCGTCAATACGTGTGTTTAAGATCAGCGGTTGTCTGTTCTTGGCTTTTCCTAAATAAATATATTAAATATCCTGACGGCGTTTGAAAGTTAGAATTGCAAAAAATAAAAATAAAAAGTTATAAGCACTTCTACCTAGAACTGCCAAAAGCATTCATTTTGACGGCGTGTTACAATACATGCTTTTGTCGATATGCTGTATATGTATACAAGTCTGTTTGTTATCTCTACCTCTGCTGAGTTTACAGCAGTATGTATTTGAATAAAATATTGCTCTTGAACTCTAGATATGTGTTATCCAAATCTCTATTGTAATCTTATCAATTCATTGGAGAACTGTTGTCTGGTTGTCTACATGAACATATAGTCTGCTGTCTTATATTTGTTTTGCATATTTTTGACACTGAATGTTATCAGATCTTCAACCAAAGTCTAATATGAGATACAAGGGACCCTGAGTGAACAAATAACACAAACTTTTGATACTTATTTCATTTATTTATTAAAGAAAGTTATGCAACACCCAATGCCCCCGTGTGAAAAAGTAATCGCCCCCTTAGACTCGATAACTGGTTATGCCACCTTTAGCGGCAATAGCTGCAACCAAATGCTTCCTGTAGTCATTGATTAGTCTCTCACAGCACCTTGGAGGAATTTTGGCCCACTCCTTCATGAAGAACTGCTTCAACTCAGTGAGATTTGTGGGTTTTTGAGGTTTCAGGTCCTGCTACAACATCTAAATGGGGTTTAGGTCTGGACTTTGACTAGGCCATTCCAAACTTTAAATTTTGTTGTTATTCAACCATTCTGATGTAGAATTGCTTGTGTGTTTCGGATCATTGTCTTGCTGCATGACCCAGCTGCGCTTGAGCTTCAGCTCACGGACGGATGACTTAACATTCTCCTGTACAATTCTCTGATACAGAGCAGAATTCATGGTTCCTTCAATGATGGCAAGTCATTCAGGTCATGATGCAGCAAATCATCCCCAAATCATGACACTACCACCACCATGATTCACTGTTGGTATGAGGTTCTTACTATGGCATGCAGTGTTTGGTTTTCGCCAGACATAACAGGGCCCATGTTGGCCAAAAAGTTCCACTTTTGACTCATCTGTCAATAGAACATTGTTACAGAACTCTTGAGGATCAATCAGGTACTTTTTGACAAACTTGAGACGAACATTCATGTTCTTCTTAGTGAGCAGTGGTTTTCGCCTTGCTACCCTGCCATGAATTCCATTTTTGCCAAGTGTCTTTCTGATGGTGGAGTCATGAACACTGACCTTAGCCGAAGCAAGAGAAGCCTGCACATCCCTAGATGTTTTTCTAGGGTTCTTTGTGACTTCCTGGATGATTTTACACCCTCCTCTTGGAGACATTTTGGCAGATTCACTACTATCCCAAACTTTCTTCATTTGGACAATATGGCTCTGACTGTGGTTTGGTGGAGCTCCAGAAAAAGCCTTAGAAATGGCTTTGTAACCCTTTCCAGACTGATAGGCATCAACAACTTTTTTTCCAGAGTTTTTCATGAATTTCTTTTGGTTGTGGCATGATGTGCCTCTACAACCTGGGTGCTGACAACTTCACTCTGATGGTAAGTGCTAACCTTAGTCAGATTTATATTGGGCAGGGCTGGCCCAAATCAGTCCTGATTGTTAACCAAAGTGTTTAAACAGCTGACCCTAATTATCCCTTTAATTGGGTTGTGTTAACTAGGGAGGCAAAAACTTTTTCACACCTGAAGATTGCATGTTTGATTACCTCGCACACCAGACAAATGAAAGAAGCACCAAACTTTGGTGTCATTTTTTCTCTGACTCCCTCCATACACCACTACAACCCACAAAAAAGATCTGACCAAAATCAATGTGAAAAATGTGCAAAAATGCAGAAAATCAGACGGGGGGCAAATACCTTTTCACGGCACTGTAAGACTTGAAACATTCACATATATGTGTGTGTGTGTGTGTGTGTGTGTGTGTGTGTGTGTGTGTGTGTGTGTGTGTATGTATATATATATATATATATATATATATATATATATATATATATATATGTGTGTGTGTGTGTGTGTGTGTGTTATGCTTAAATGTATTATACATTTCTTTTTGCCTACCTATTTTCAGTAACTGGAAATCAATAAATAGGTTTACTAAACATTAAGTATTTAGCTTTATTCAATCCTGTAAAAACACCCTTTTCCAGTCCTAAAAGTCATATTATTATTCTAAAGGTAGATGCTTTTTTGGTCCTATACAGAGTCCTATTGAGATACTACAGGCATGCCTATTTGAGTACTATAGAGGACACTTTTTAAAAAGAATCCTATAATATTTCTTTAAAACCCTTTTAGTCCTATAGAGTGTCCTTAATAACATCACAATGTTATTAAGATAACAACAAAGGGTTTGCTTATGTACTCCCACTTTATGAATACAAAATAAATAAATAAATAAATAAAACATGGGGTCGTGTAATATTATAAATTATTTCAAGTTTAATGTATTTTTTTTAATGTAATGTAATCTTTATTGAACCTCATTAGCGCATAAATATGTTTTTATTTTATATATATATAATGTTGTCCAAGTCCTGATACTCCATACAGATACAGATTTTGACCAAAATATTTTTTAGACGTATATAGGGTCCTGTTCGTTGGTGTCTTTTTCAGATGCCTGACAGGTCTGCGTGTGAATAATGATCTCGTCCCGTTATTTTGTTAGACCTTTTAATTAATTTATTTTGCTATAGATCAAACTAGTGTAATGTCAATTTATCACGTTTCTTAACTGTGAAATTTAATTTGTAGACTCCTTTGTTATTGCAAGTAGGACCCCGAGCTAAATGTTTCCGGTTTTATTGAAGTGAGTGTTTGGCGCCAAAGAGAATAAAGGTATTTTGCTTTTCAGTTAAAATCCTACCGTGCTAAAAGCGTAATTATGGTGAACATTCGCTGTTATGTCAGTTAATTATTTGAGCAAAGAAGGTCCTGTGAACTTTTCCCTCCAGTAGTTCTTCTGCAATCAGTGGATGAAAGAGCAGAAATACCTAGATGTTTAGTGTTTTCTAAAAGGGTCTATGTCCGAGTCATTAACCACGTAAGTAACACAGTTATTGCGTTTGATTGTGTACTTGTAGATTTTAACAAATGTACAAAAAACTGTTTCTATATTAAAATCTGTCGCATCGCGCGCATTGTTTGTTGTCATTTTGAGTTTCTAAATTTTAGTTGAGGTTGATAATGAGATTTTTGTTTTGTTTCGTACTGCCTGTGATTTGATTAATAAACACGGTAAATCAGTTCATATAGTTCCTGTCAAAACAAAGGCAACAGAGCAGTTGTGATTTAAATATTGTTTGTTGTGAAGACATATTTTATTTATTTTTTAAATCCAAGTGGTGTGCATGCTTTGATCTCTTTAAATGTTATGCTAAAACAAACAAAACAAAAAAAAACATAGTAATGTTTCCAGAACAATAATAGACTTAGCTATATTTCCACTTTCTCTCAGGAGAGGAGACAAGAGGTTTGAACACCTTGTGTGTCTATGTTAAACTGTTGTAACGCCAAGTTCTGAAAAATAAGTTGCTATAATTCTGTTATTTTGTGTAAAATACTGTCGCGAAACGACTATCCTAGCTAGAACGTATGCAAGTTTTCAACCATCTATGACAAAACTAATTGCATCACCTGTACATTAATATACTTAGCTAGCTTCCAAGTAAGCTAAATCACCTCCCACCTGTCATTTGGGACAGGAATAGCAATGGAATCATTATTGTTCAATTTACTATCATTTCCCCTTTTGGCTACCTAATTTTTTCATAATACCTGGCACTGGCTGAGCTACTGACAGACAGATTTGATGAAGCTATGTGTGGACTTTTGTAATGTGATTTAGCAAACTTTTAAATGTTTGTAACAATTGGAATAACATTTGTCTTATTGTTTGATATGTTACACACGTTATTTTATTTTATTTTGCCTTTCAGGATTAAGGATGTCAAAAGTGGATAGAGATCCGTTCTTCGTGAAATTTGTGCAAAATTTAAAACAGAGGTCAGATCTTGCAACAAAGGCCTATGATGTAAGGATTGACTGCTGCTTTTATATTTAAATGTCTGGAGAATGGTTAGCTGTTGCATCTGGATATTTAATGCAGCTTTACAAACTTCTGCATAGTGTGGTTAGCATATATATATATATATATATATATTGAACATTATATAAAAATTATTAAAAAAACAATGGATAATGTCTTGGTTCCAGGAGACTCTAAAATGTATAGCCCATTTTATCCCCCAAACTGTTATGCTCTCTGTGAAGAAATTGAAAAGGGCAATTAAAGGGAAAACCTGGGGATCCACCATCACACACTTAAACAAGTGATATTTTGATTCATCATTTTACTTTATATAAAATGCAGGCTCATTGGCATGTTTGTTCTGAAACACATTTGTTTAATTGTTCATGGTTTGTTCTCTTCCAGGCTATTAAAGAGTTACAGTCAGAGGAGTTCCTGCAGACTGTTGATGAAGAAGCAGCACTTTTGTTACAGCAAAAAGATAAATCTCTCTACATTTTCGATTCTTTTAGTGGACCAGCATTTATCCACCTTAAAAAGGTTTGTTTTTACAGAAAGGGTGTTTTATATAAAATTTATATTGATACCAGATTTATAAAATTGGGTTGGAATGCACATGTATGAAATGTGTACTGTAGTCAAGCATGACATGTATTTTGATATTCAAGAGAGACAACAGAGGAATTTGAATATAAATTCAAGAGTGTGTGTGTATGTATATATATAAAGTGTGTGTGTGTGTATATATATATATATATATATATATATATATATATATATATATATATATATATATATATATATATATACACACAGTGTGTGTGTGTATAGATAGATAGGTTAGTGTAGTATATCTCAACCAATACCTGAACATTTTGTCTTGCATACTGTGTCCCTCTGTACAGTATTGCTTTGTTACAGTTTTGTTTGTCGCAACTCTGCCATTTTGCTTGGCCTCTCTCTTTTATTTTGAGATGAACATCTCTGTGGGTTATTTTCTGGTTAAATGCATACATCAACATGAATCAAATAACTAATAATTTGTTCTCGTTTCCTATAGCTGGGCTGCAGGATTGTCAGCCCACTGGTGGTTCTTTTCTGCCTCCAGCATCAGCGGCCTGTGCCAAAAGCCGAACACCCTGTGTACAACATGTCAATGGCAGACGTGACAGTTTCCTGTACCAGTTTGGAGAAGGAAACAAGGGTAAAGAACTTATACAATAATATCAGAACAATGTTGTCCTTAATTTACTTGTTATGTATTACGAATCCTCTTGTTACTCGGATAGCCATAAACAATCATAAAGGTTAAAGGACTTGGAAAGAAGGGTTGATCTGACAGTGATGAAGGATTTCCTATATCTGCAGTTTGCTGTTAATTTCCTGTAACCTGTTAATGAGAGACAAAATGTTATTTCAAAGGCATATCTCTTGCCAAACACCATGGGTAATTTATTCAGTCTTAGCATCAGTAGAAAAACAAACATTTAGCAACAACTTGGTACACTATTCTTGGGTATTTTTGTATATTCTTGGATTACCTTATATTAAGAGTAGTTTTTTTTTTTTTTTTTTTTTTCCCTCCAGGAAGAAGTGAGTAAGTTGGTGCAGTTAATGGGAGGTCGTGTGTTCCGGGATCTTAATGTTTCAGTTACTCATTTGATTGCTGGAGAGGTTGGCAGCAAAAAGTATGTGGTGGCCGCCAATCTGGGGAAGCCCATCCTACTGCCCTCCTGGGTGAAAGCATGCTGGGAGAAATCCCAGGACAGGTAATATTCAAAAAATAAATACTGTGTTTGTATGTCAACAATGTAGTGTATTGCTGTAATAATCAAATGAAAGTACTAATGTCATATTTCTCTTTTCCTGAACCCCAGTTTGTTTAGGTACACAGACCTGAACAGTGATGAGTACTTGTGCCCTATATTTCGTGGCTGCACAATCTGTGTAACAGGATTGACCAACTTGAGTAGAAAGGAGGTTCAAAGGCTTGCGGTGGAACATGGCGGCCAGTATACAGGGCAACTGAAGATGAACGAATGCACACACCTCATTGTGCAGGAGCCCAAAGGTAAATACTATAGGTGTGAATGGCACTAAATAGTCTTATTTATTGTTGTTTTGTTTAAAAAGTGTATTTGTTTAGATTAAAATAAATAATTCTAAAGACAAATGTGTTCCTGGGGTCAGTAAACTGTATGTGAATGTGTATGCAACTAAAAAACAAATCTGTTAGTTTTATTTTGTTTGTTTTATTTGTATCCCCTATGTTAAGCACTTTATAAAGCAATATTTTTTTTTGTCTAAGTGAATATGCTGTAAAATGCCTAAAATATATAGTGTGTGCATATACAGTTCCTTGCAAAAGTATTCAGACCCCTGACCAATTCTCTCATATTACTGAATTACAAATGGTACATTGAAATTTCGTTCTGTTCGATATTTCATTTTAAAACACCTAAACTCAAAATCAATTATTGTAAGGTGACATTGGTTTTATGTTAAATAAAAAATCTGAAATATCTTGCTTGCATAAGTATTCAACCCCCACATATTAATATTTGGTAGAGCAACCTTTCACTGCAGTAACAGCTTTAAGTCTTTTGGGGTAAGTATGTACCAGCTTTGCACACAGTGTTTTGGAGTGATTTTGGACCATTCTTCTTGGCAGATTTGCTTCAGGTTGGTTAGACGACGCTTGTGGACAGCAATTTTCAAATAGTGCCACAGACAGGACTTTGACTGAACCACTGTAAGACATTCACCTTTTTGTTCTTGAGCCACTCCAATATTGCTTTGGTCTTGTGCTTGGGATCATTGTCCTGCTGAAAGGTGAATTTCCTTCCAAGCTTTACTTTTTTAGTGGACTGAAGCAGATTCTCCTGCAGTATTTTCCTGTATTTTGCTGCATTCATTCTTCCTTCAATTGTAACAAGATGCCCAGTCTCTGCTGATGATGCTGCCACCACCATACTTCACTGTAGCATGATGCTGCATTCCCACAGCATGATGCTGCCACTACCGTACTTCACTGTAGGGATGGTGTGTCTTGAGGCATGGGCAGTGTTAGGTTTGCGCCACACATAGCACTTTTGGCCAAAAAGCTCTATCTTGGTCTCAACTGACCACAAAACCTTTTCCCACATCGCAGCTGGGTCACTCTCATGCTTTCTGGCAAACTCCAGACGTGCTTTCAGATGGTACTTTTTGAGTAACGGCTTCTTTTTTTGCCACCCTCCCATACAGACCAGTGTTATGCAGAGCTCTTGATATGGTTGACTGGTGCACCATTACTCCACTCCCAGCCACTGAACTCTGTAGCTCCTTCAAAGTGATTGTTGGCCTCTCTGTGGCTTCTCTCACAAGTCTCCTTCTTGTTTGAGTGCTGAGTTTTGAGGGACGGCCTTTTCTTAACAGTGCCTGGGTGTTTTGATGCAGCTTCCACTTGCTGATTATTGATCCAACTGTGCTCACTGGGATTTCCAAACACTTGGATATTATTTTGTACCCTTTCCCTAATCTATGCATTTGTATTACTTTATCTCTAACTTCTGTAGAATGCTCTTTGGTCTTCATTTTCCTTCAGATTCACAGCCTTACCAATGATCCTTCAACAGTGGGTTTTTTATCCAGAAAATGTGACAGCAACTTTAATGGTTCACAGGTGGAGGCCAATGGTAAGGTAATTGTGCCCTCATTAGGGCAATTTCTTTCATTGGTGCAAACTGGGAGCTTCCACAGCACTGGGGTTGAATACTTATGCAAGCAAGATATTTCAGTTTTTTATTTTTCTTAAATATTTCCCAACATAAAACCAATATCACCTTACAGTAATTGATTCTGAGTTTCAATGTTTAAAAATAAAATATCAAACAGAACAAAATTTTGTAATTTTTAATTCAGTCATATGAGAGAATTGGTTAGGGGTCTGAATACTTATGCAAGGCACTGGAGATATATTACATACATACATACAGTGCCAGTCAAAAGTTTGAGTTCACTTGCTGGAAACTAGTTTTTTTCATAATTGACAATGTTTTACGTCATATTCATTTCTGTAAATACTTGAAAATGAAAACACATGTTACAATATACAAAACAAAACATAAGGAGTACCAAAGGAATGTTCAAGAAAATTGAAAATTGTCTCTAAATCTTGGATTCCTCAAAATAGCCATCCTTTGCCTTAATAACAGCCTCACAAACAGGAGGCATTCGGTTATCAAGTTTCAGCAGGAAATCACCCGACATGTCTTCCCAGCTCTTCTGCAGCAATTCCCAGAGATGTAGGGCACTTGTGGGTAGGTTTGCTTTGACTGTTCTGTCCAGCTCTATGGGATTGAGGTCTGGAGACTGGGCAGGCCAGGTCATTAGATTGAGTTGTCCTTCACTTTCCTTCTTCGCCAGATAGTTCTTGCACAACTTTGAGGTTTGTTTCAGGTCATTATCTTGCCAAAGAATGAAGGACTGCCCAACTATCTGTAATCCTGATGGAATGGCATGCCTCTGAAGAATGCTATGATAGCCATGCTGGTTGAGCTTGCCATGGACTTGGTAAAGATCACCAACTCTGTCACCAGCAAAGCAACCCCAGACCATGACACTGCCCCCTCCATGCTTGACAGTGGGAACAACACACACAGAACTCATGCGCTCACCCTTTCTGCATCTTACAAATACTCTACGGTTGGACCCAAATATTTCAAATTTTGACTCATCGGTCCATAAGACCGACTTCCACTCCTCAAACGTCCAGTTTCTGTGTTTTCGCCCAGGCAAGTCTATTCCTCTTATTCTTTACTTCTAGTAGCATTTAGCTGAGCTTGTATTTCAGGGGCAGTTAATCGCTGGTTTCACAGACTTGTGACTCTAATGAACTTGTTCTCTGATTCTGAGGTCACCCTTGGCCTGCCTGACCTTGTTCTGTCCTCATGAGTGCCAGTTTGTCTTTTTTCTTTGCTTAACTGAGCGTATTTTGCCATTTTCCGCTCCCTTACATTCAGGAATGACAAACTTGTGCCTATGCTACCTATATTTATAGTAATCATGGACCCTCACCTGTTGACAATAATTAGTGACAAAAGGTTAATTGGGTAACATGCTAGTTAACTCAGAGAACATCTAACAAAGACACTTTTTTATACTTAGGCCAGTGTTCTAACACCGTGTTGTACACATTTCAGACTTTTAACTGACTTGGGCTTCAGACTGAAATCCCCATGTTTTGGATGACCATTTCATTGAAATTGACAAGCTTTACATTTTCATTTAAAAATTACATTTTTGAATGCAATTCACTTATGATTATCAGCTTATATAAGTACACGTATCATAATGATATATTAAGTGTTTATAGACAAGTTTTTGTACAGTTAAAAGCATAGATAATCATGAAAAACCTGGTTTCAAGCAGGTGTACTCAAACTTTTGACTGGTACTTTGTGTGTGTATGTATATATATGTAATACGTTAACTGGGGTTTACAGGTCAGAAATATGAATGTGCAAGAAAATGGAATGTATATTGCGTGTCCATACACTGGCTCTTCAGCAGCATTGAGAAGAGATTCTGCCAGGACGAGTCCAAGTACATGGTGGAGCCCACCATGGGCAGAGAGCAAGCCCCTAATACATCCACACCTACAGGTTGTGAGAAGAAGCAAGATGGTGAGTATCCCCTGAGCTACGCTGATTTATCCTTTTTTTTTTTTTTTTTTTTTTTTTTTTTTTTTACAAAGCCTAGCCCTGCTGCATACAGTGTAAATATTGTGTTAAGTACTATGACATCCACCTAGTATAAAGTTGGAATGTTTGTTATTAATTCCAGATGTGCTAGCACAAGGAGATATCTACTGGAGTGACCTTCATTTTAATGCACCGTATTGCACAAGTAGGAATTTGAAGTACTAAGTTCCTTTTTTTCTTTTTTTGTGTATAGTTTCTTCAGCTTCATTACTTTTAGGCGTGAGCCAAATTTCCAACATTAGTATGAGCTGCATCAATGAATCTGCCTTTAACACTATTACTGCCAGTCGGCTGGAACCAGCTGGAGATAACTTGGAAATGCTTGATATAAGTGTTTTCAATGCACAAGATGACCTGCTTGATGGCTGCAAAGTAAGAGAATTGTTAATTTTCTTTCAAGCTTTAGGACATGATGAACACCTCCAAAACCTAATAAAGTCTTTGGTTTGTCTGCAATTATCAGATCTCCATCATCCCCTCATTCTACACATGTTTCTTGCTAAGTCTTGCCAGTGGGTTGCAATTCAATTATAAACAATGGCTGTATGTCCTGTGATTTTATTTTCTCAGATCTACCTGTGTGGGTTTGGTGGTAAGAAGCTAGATAAGTTAAGAAAGCTTATCAACAGCGGTGGGGGTCTACGCTTCAGCCACCTCAGTGAGGATGTCACCCACATAATCATGGGAGAGAAGGATGAAGAAGTAAAACAGTTCTTAAGCAAGGCATCCCACAGGTTCTGCTAACTTTATTATGCAGTGTTTTTGTGGAGTGGTAGTGGATTACTCTTTTCTGATTTTATACCTGTTGAAACATTCAGTTAATTTGTGTAAAGATAACCGTTTTGATAAGTAGAGAATAGGGGTGGGAATTTCGAGTAATTTAGTGCTTGAGTATTCAAGCGTTAAAAATTGAGTACTCTAACTTAATGCCAGACAATAGTATTCTACATATGCGCCACAAAATTTACCACGTTAACACTAGACCCGCCGCAGTTATACTCATACCTAAAACTGCCGCCGGCAGTCAATATAATGGTACGGTTTAAAAAACAGCAATATTAAAATGAAAGATAACTATCCGATACAACGCAAAAGTTTTTTCAAGCACATCATATCAAACATCAGCACAGCCGAAACGCTGTATTTTTAAATGAACAATTAACCATAAAAGGGATTATTTTCCAACTTGCCACGTATAAAGCACTACTTCAAAAAATGAAAAAAATATAATAAAATAAACATTTTAAAAGAAACTAGTGTGTAAACAGGTATATGTACATACAAAACTGTAAAAACGAAAGTAGTTTTTAATTTAAAACAAAAGTAACATGTGCTACCTCTTGTGTGTGTCACAGTGCAGCACAGAATCCAGGTTGAGCTGCTGCAGCTTTGCAGTTTTCTGATCGAAATGTTTCTGCTGAGGCGCTGTGGCTAGTTTCAGGAAGAAATTTCTCCTACTGATATTTTCCGTGGTGCATTCCTTGTACAAAACGAAGGAATTGGTGGCTAGCAAGTCCAGTAGAGATAACAGGATTGTATAGAATATTGTAGTTTTATATTGAAAATAAAAACACGTATTAAAGTCAGTCAAAATTACAGCTTTGTTGCTAGGTGGGCGGGCTTATAACTTCGTTTTTGTAATCCTGCCTTTCAATCACCATTGGGGTATTTATTTAGGAAAAGTCATAAACGGACAACCACATAACTTTCAGACACGCAGAGTAATTTAAATTTGAAAACCTCAGCACACGGGTAGTGTTAAGGTGGTATACATGAATAAAATATTGTAACGACCCCTGGTTTTGAGGCTTAAAGCAGGAGACGGGATTCAGACGCCAACAAAACTGCTTTTATTAATTAAACAGGGTCCGTGTTTGGGTCAGGACCACACCACAAAAACAATACATTCTTCCTCCTGTCTGTCCTAAAACTTGCTCACTTTCTCACTCTCTCTGTTCCACACCCCCCCACACACAGGCTCCGGCTCTGTCAGTCCCCTAGAGTTATTTACATTTTTCGAGTGCTCGAGTAATAGATTAGTGGTTAAAGAAACGGGCTTGTAACCAGGAGGTCCCCGGTTCAAATCCCAGCTCAGTCACTGATTCATTGTATGACCTTGAGCAAGTCACAACCTCCTTGTGCTCCGTCTTTTTCGGATGACATGTTGTTGTAAGTGATTCTGCAACTGATGCATAGTTCACACATCCTAGTCTCGTATCTTGTAAAGTGCTTTGTGATTGTGGTACACTATAAATATGCTATGTAAAAAAAAAAAAAAAAAAAAAAGAAAGAAAGAAAATGTGTATTCTAACTCTTAAGAGACATAAGCAGCAGGGAAGAAATAGTCCAGACTTGTTTATTTTCTTGCAATGATGGTCTTTCTTCCTCTCTGCAGACCCCACATAGTAACAGTAAAGTGGTTGCTGGAGAGCTTCTCCAAAGGCTGCCTCCTTCCAGAGGAAAAATACTTCCACTCAGACTACCTGCCCCCAGCACCCTCTGCTGTGGTCCACCGGCCTGCCCCACAGAGGCTAAACACCAGTGTTGAGATAAAAGCAGCTGTAGCAATCAGCCCTGGCAGGGAACAGAGAAAAGATGACGAATTGCTGTCTCAGTACATGGAAGAGGACAAAACAGTTGGTAGGATATTTTGCTGCTTGCACTTGCACACATGCATATTTGTGACCCACAACAACACAAACCAGAAATGTGAAGCGTTGCAGATATTTTCAACATGGTTGTAAAACTTCAAAAGCTTCATATAGTGTAAAAAATGAATATAGTAAATCCTGTAGAGGTTTTTCATTCAAATGTCCCCCTGAGTTTTGTTAAATTAACTAGAGGATCCAGACTAAGGTGTGAACAGTACAGATTTTGTGGGTTAGAAATACGATGTAAAACCTAGAACCATACATAAGTCGTCTTTGTAATTCAGAATTTGGTTGGTTGTAGTTGAAGCTGGGGACAGAAGCTGTGATGATGCCACTCGTGTTACCATGTTGGAGACAGACCCTTCAAGCAACACCATGCTGGGGGAGGCTGCCACGTTGCTGGAGGAGGGGGGTCTGTTCAGCGGGAAGCGGTTCCTGATAGCTGGCTTCAGCGGAGAGGACGAGGCCTGCCTGGCAGAGTTGATCGAGGAGCATGCTGGGAAAGTGCTTGGGGCCTGCAGCCGAGCCATTGCTGACTACGCAGTGGTGCCACTGCTGGGCTGTGAGGTGGAGTCCACAGTGGGAGATGTGGTGACCAACACCTGGTTGGTAAGGAAATAGTGCTTCTACTTCTGTCATTGCCAAGATTGCTCCTTGTGCAGTTACTAGAGTTGTAATGATACTGTATTGTGTTTCCAGGCAATGTGTATTGAACAGCAGAGTCTCTTAGACCTGCAGATGAATCCCATGTTCACTCCAGTTGCTGTGGTGGAAGGAAGCACTCCGCTGAAGGACTGTGTTCTTTCTGTTAGCCAGTTTACTGGTGTGGAGAGGGACTCACTAGTCTACCTAGCTGAGCTTCTTGGAGCCAGGTACACCCTACCTTTGCATATACTTTTAGATGAACTGTGGTCTTGGCATTTATTTCAAGTACCAACAGAGGTGGACATTTTGGGGAAAAGAAATCTTCTTGTTCAAGGGACAAAATGCTAGAAAAAACTACTTGTTAGAAAAACACTGGGTAGATTTCTAGAGAGCCACGAAAGTTTCTGAAAACTGAATTGCGGAAGTATAGCACATACACACAAATATAAAAAAAAATGTATACCTCCTAAACCTTAATCCAAAACTATAGTCTCACATATACATATCCTTTTAGTACTATACATACTCTTATTTTTCAGCATCACATTTCAGCTGTAGTGAAGTCTGCTTATTATCATTTGCAGAATATATCTCAGGTCCGTTTGTATCTTGCAGAATGTGATGTAGAAATTTTAATTAGTGTGTTTCATCTCGTCTGGACTACTTTAACGCCCTGTTGGTTGGTCTACCTTGTAAACTTGTCAGTCGCTTATAGCAGGTTCAGAATACAGCTGCACAAATTCTGACAGGTACAAAAAGATTTGTCATGTGAAGCGCTTTGTTATGCCTTGGTAAGGATTTCTACATCATATTTCCACAGAGTACAGGAATTCTTTGTTCGGAAAGCCAACCAGCGGAAAGGCATGGTGGCTAGCACCCATCTGGTGCTGAAGGAGCCAGAGGGGTCCAAGTATGAAGCAGCCAAGAAGTGGAACTTGCCTGCGGTCACCATGCGATGGGTCCTGGATTCTGCACACACCGGCAGGAGAGCTGAGGAAGACCACTTCCTAGTGGAAAATGCTGGCTCACCAGGTTGTCCATTTTGAGAATTTTGTTATTTTGATAATCCTTCTCTGTTTCAGCTTTCTGCTTTTCATATAGTGAAAGTTTGTAAAACCATTACTTAATTTTCCCTTGTGATTAATATAACCCACTTTGTTAAATTATTTTCTTTGCTCATATGTATTTTATGTTATATTGTTTGCCTTATCTGTTTTTGATTTTAGAAAATGAAGAGAGTTGTTACATAGGTGGGACTCAAAAACAAGAAAAACTCAGAATGTCCATGCGCTCCCCTGAGATTCCCATGGCTCAGCTGAATGCATTGAAGAACACTGTGGTGACCCCGCTGGATATGAACCGATTTCAAAGCAAAGCCTTCCAGTCAGTGATCTCCCGGCCTGATGGAGGAAAGGTGACACCAGGTATTGAGTGCAGAGCGCTGCAGAGAGAACCATCCCTACAGCTTGACACACCGTCCAGGTTTCTATGCAGAGACCAGCTCTTCAAACCATCCTTTGATGTCAAGGTGGGTTATTTTTGGTAGTTGTGGTAATCTTTTATTCAAAAGACACCCTTTATCATGATGTCAATGTGATGTTTTGGAAAATTGAATGTTTGACAAGAGAGGTGGACACAAGTATTTTAAGATAAAATAGATACAAATAAATTAGTAAACGACCTTCACCTACCCCATGAAGAATGACTTCTTATCTCACTGTTTTTCAGGATGCCCTGGCAGCTCTGGAGACACCAGGAGGCCCACAGCAGCAGAGAAGGAAAATGAGCACCCCACTGTCTGAGGTGATTGGAAGGAACATGAAGGTTGCCCTGGCAAACAGCACTCGAAACAACATGGCTGCTGTTACTGCCAGCCCACAGCTAGCTGCACCTGAACCACAACAGGTAAACTGGTAACATTTATCACCTATTCCTCTCTTGCAATACTACAAAACTACAAACAGAGGATTTACTGGTGGCTGGGAATTGTTCTTAAAGTATTGTAACACTAAAAAATAGATTACATTACATTTAGTACATTTACAGACTTTACCATCCAAATCGGAATACAGAAAAGCATATTATAAGGGGCCGTCCAAAATTGTCGTCATTTTCTGAAATCGTACAAAGGGAGTCGGGGTCGTGGGGCAATGTACAGTATTATTTGTTTATCAATTATAACTTTTATATTGCTTGAAATTTTCACATGCCTTCCTTCAAAAGTACTGTAGTCACCAGTTGAGAAAAGGGATCCTCTTATGTTTACACTTGTTCACTTTCCAGTGCACTTAAGTGTATGGAAGGCAATGGAGCATCACAAGCTCTGGTTATTTCTCAATATATATGGCTTTTTGGGTCTGAAGTTCCTTTCTGATGCAATATCAGTGTGTAGCAAGGGTGATAGTTAGAACACTAAATGGTACAGAAAGACAACACAATTTAAATAAAAACATAATGCATTGTTCAGTGTCGGATGTGTTATTTGTTATAGTTGTCCCCCAGTTTGCAAATCTGTGCAAAATGTATTCAAATACATACAATATGTCTAAAATCTGTTTCTCAAAGTACACAGATTTTTTTTTTCTTTTTAAACAAACAAACAAAAAAAAACTACAAATACTAGATACCTAATAATAGATTGGAAAATTCTGCCCATCTACAGAGGCAGCTCTTGTCCTCTAAAGGTCAATTTTTTTATTGCAAAATCAGATTAGAAAATAAAATGGACTTTTAGAGGACTTGAGCTGCCTCTCGGTAGATGGAATGATATAAAAAATATGTACAACTAAGTAGCAGTCAGTGCACGTACAGTGATCGATGTAGCATTTTTTTGGACGACCCCTAACTGATACCCATCAATTTATGAAGAGTGAAAGTATAGAAAATGCATATAAAATGTACTGGATTTATCCGTACTTTCTATGAATTTTTTTTGTTGCGTATTTGTGGTTTTTTTTTTTTTCCCTTTTTTTTTTTTAAATAGCGATTTACATGGTCGTGGCCATGAAATTGCTCTTATTTTAAAACATGTCAAAAAAAGAATAGTTTTGGTGTTCAGGGCTGCCATGTTAAACTGTCTGTCTCTAACTCTAGGTGGAAGAGAAGCCAAAGCCCCTTGCAGGTGTCACTATCTGTGTGAGTAAGAAACTCATTAAGAAGCAGAGTGAGCTGAACGCCACTGCAGCCTCTCTTGGGGCGGACTACAGGTATGCATTAAGGTTATGGCATGTAAATTAAAGAGTGTTGCTTGATGGCAGATATCCTTATTTAATTCTAAAATAATAAAAATATTTGTAACCAGCACTGACTTTTTTTTTTTTTTTTTTTGCTTTTAATTTATTTTCATCAGGTGGTCTTACGATGAAACAGTAACACACTTCATCTATCAAGGCCGACAGAATGACACTAGTCGGGAGTACAAGGCCGTCAAAGAAAGAGACGTTCACATTGTCTCTGAGCACTGGCTTCAAGCAGTATGTAAAAAACACAATTTACACTCTCTATTTCCAACCTGATGACTGTATGTTTGAGACCAATCAAAAGGGTCTCTGTCCTTAAGATTTCTCAAAATTAACATAATCCTCTTCAGAAGAAAGAAAGAGAAATATCTGACCTATGTATGAAGTTGGTTAACCAAGTGCCTGTACTTTTAAATTGTGGTATAAGTTTTGTAAATTATTTATTCAAACACATTTTCTGTAGACCTTTAGTTTAAAATATCAGAGGCCATTTTCATAAGTAGCAGTCTTGAGGGTCACTGCTGAAAATTGCTTAATGAATATTATTTTCATCCTCTTATCCCAGGCTATACTTGTGCAATAAGTCTGTACACAAATGAAAAGGAGGGTTATGTGCATAATGCTTTTTCTACTACATTACTGAATTTAATTACTGGTTTGTTTGTTTTATTTTTAGTGTGCAGAGGAGCAGAGGCTTGTGCCTGAATCCCTGTATCCCTATACATACAATCCTAAAATGAGTCTGAACCTCAGCCAAGTGCAGGACAGAAGATTTTCTACACTTAGATCACAACCCAGCATTCCCTACTGTAAAGATCTGGAACAAGATTGCGAGCAGGACAAGGTAGGCAGAAAAGTGGGGTTAGGTCTTGTCGCAAAAATATGAATGTTTTGATTTTTGTAAATGTTATTGGTAGGGGTTGCTTTTTGTAGTGTTTTACGGATAGTGTTGGTCAGGGATTAGTCAGTTTGGTGGTGCATTAATGAGTCATTTAGTCTTGCTATTATCCAAAGCGACTTACAGAGACTATGGGATGCTGCTGTTGCAGAGTCAGTTACAATAGGACCTCCAGGTTTTTTTTACGTCTCATCTGAAGGACGGAGCACAAGGAGGTTAAGTTACTTGCCCAGGATCACACAGTGAATCAAGTGGCTGAGCTGGAATTTGAACTGAGAACCTCCTGGTATTAAGCATTTTTCTTTAACCACTGGACCACCAAGCCTCTTATGCATGTGTTTGGTGATATACCAATATTACATGTTTTATAAAATCAAGTACACAAACCCTGGGAAGCGATCTAAAGGTTAGTTATGTAATTTTGAGGCAAACAATGGGTAGATGCTGAAATGCATCAAGTGGTTCCATGTTAAATCATGTTTTTGAGGATTTCCATGTGTATGGTTGTCAGTAACTAAATCCCTTAACTCTCCAGTCACATGTTCCATTGGATAGAGATGAAGCGTTGACAGAGGAAACCAGGAACCACCGTGAAGAAAGAAACCCTGAAGAAACAAACCTAGAAAATCTGGAGAAAGGGGGTAACTACAAAATATTTAACAGCAAACAGTAATATTTTGCTTGCTTGTTGTGATTCTTTCACTGTTCTGACTTCTGCTGCTTCATTGTTGTAACCATTAAACTGCACTACTTTTTCTAGTCCCTAACAAAATAGTTGGTGTTAACTGTATTTTTTGGCAATTTATTGTAAACCTTTTTAAGTGTGGTTCAGGGGGTAGGAGCTTCTCCCCTAATGTGTCCTGCCGAAGTATCTGTCAATCTCCTTCCTTATAAAAACCCCAGGTCATTACATCCTTATTCTCTATCCAATGCTGACCTCCTTCAGCATAGGCAACCCTTGCAAGCTGGGGAGAGCTCTGGACTTCTCTTTATGTTTTCGATTTGTCCGCCGTCCGATTTTCATTTTCACTTGGGAAGTAAGGTTGTTTCCTAGCTTTGGAGGCCAATCGGTTCGGCCTCACCCCCGCAACGGCGGCTCTCCGCGAGCCAAGGGGAAACCCTGTCCTCTTTCTAAAATCGCAAGCACTTGTCTGCTGTATTTATTCCCATTGTTCTTCCTCCACACAGCCCTTTTTCCTGTCCTGTGAAAAATATTGTTACGGGACCTCTGAATATGCTATGTGAAGTTGCAAGACTTTAAGGGTTAAAATTTTTTTTTTTGGTTTGTTTTATGGGGACTGTCTGATTTAAAAAAGAACAAAAAAAGCCAAAGATGTTTATTGCTGTTTTTGCTGCAGATCTGACAGAAGCATTAGAAATGCGAGAGAATCTGCAGCGGCAGCTGCAGGAGATCATGTCTGCCACCAAGCTGCCAAAAGGCCGACGAGTTTCACTGGCTGTTTTGCAGAATTCTCCCCAGACCCCTGACAGTGTGGGCCGCTCAGGGAGGAATGGGCGTAGCCGGGCTCTGGAGGCACTCAGGTAATGAAATTGTTTGTTTAGCAGATCTATGTATTGTAGTCCTGTCATAACACTATATAAGTATTACAGATTTACAAATCATACTGTTTGTGTGGCCTCATCTGTTACCGTAGGCATTCCCGTCAGGCCATAATGGACATTAATACAGAGCCCTCTCAGAATGAGCAGATTACCTGGGACGACCCCACTGCCAGAGAAGAGAGAGCTAGGCTGGCCAATAACCTGCAGTGGCCCGGCAGTCCATCCCAGCACTCCGAGACTCTCCAGATCAATGCAGAGGAAGAAATCCCCCAACATAAAGTCTCGTTGACTGATTCAGAACTGGCTGAATTTGGTAAGAGGATTTGAATTAGATTTAGTTTTTTTACATTTAATATAAAGTACAGTAAAAACTGTGCATCCAGTAAAGGCGCTCTGCATGGAGTGCAGGATGTGCCATATAGTCTGGACGTCACCAGTTCGAGTGCTGGTTATTCCTTTGCGGATCGAGGATGGGAGCTCCCACTGGGCGGCGCTCAGTTGGCCGAGTGCCGCCTGGGGGAAGGGAGGGCTATGTCGGCCAGGGTGTCCTTGGCTTACTGCGCACCAGCGACCCCTGTGGTCTGGCCGGGCGCCTGTGGGCTTGCCTGTAACCTGCCCAGGGCTGCGTTGTCCTCCGATGCTGTAGCTCTGGGTGGCTGTCTGGTGAGTCTGCAGTGTGTAAAGAAGTGGGCGGAGGACGGCACGTGTTCGTCTTCACCTGTTCCCAAGTCAGTGCAGGGGTGGTAGCGGTGGGCTAATCCTAAAAATAATTGAACATTTAATAAATTGGGGAGAAAACAATACAAATAATTGGCGACCACTAAATTTAAAAAAATTAATCGTTTTGTAGGTTGCACTGGCGTAAAAGTTGCTCTCCCCTTTTTGAACTTAAATTTTAGGAAACATTTTTTGGTGTTTTAAAATACTTTTTTTCTTCCTACATGTTCAACACCGATAAATAAAGCGAGATACACAGGTTTAGTTTTGAAATTACCCTTGCTTGCAACATTTTATTCCATTTAATAATTTTACAGTGATTTTTGTTTTTAAACTGCTAATGTTTTAACTGTTCTATTTTTCAAAATTTCAAAATAATTGGTTTGTAAATTTAAGTACAATGTCAAAATACATATACAAAATAGATATAATACTGTGAATTCCAGTAGTAACAGTGTAAACCACTGACAAGTAATACTTAAATGGATTTAATAAGTAACAATTAACAGTGCACCAGTAAGTAAAATCAAGCTGTACATCCTACATCACATCTAAAATGGATAAATGCAGAACATATGTTTTGCGTTACTGAGCATTTCTTTCCAAAACCATACTTGGACAATATAGATTCAGCTGCACTGGCTTTTACAAATTCAGTGTATTAAATACAATTTTAAAGAAACTGTATTAAATAGTGCTGCTTGCATCAATTAAAGCTAAACACAAAACAATAAACTAAACAGTGCGCCATCTAATCAGTTAACATAGCATCGTATTGTTGCATACGGCGCAGTACAGTAGCATTAAACTTCCAACTGTATAATAATAATGTAATAATCTTTATTACATTATTATAAGATACGAGACCAGGGTGTGTGAACTATGCATCAGCTGCAGAGTCACTTATAACAACGTCTCGCCCAAAAGACGGAGCACAAGGAGGTTAAGTGACTCGCTCAGGGTCACACAATGAGTCAGTGGCTGAGCTGGGATTTGAACCACTGGACCACACAGAACAATAACGGTACACATACTTTGCAAGTGTACCACTGTGTTGCACTGACATGAAGAACAAGTTACAGCATGTATTAGCCATAAACACCCCCTCTATCAGTTTGTTTTTCTTTCACCACACTTTTACACTTGTCTTTTGTTTTATCTCCAGTACTGTTTTTTCATTAATTCCAAACTCTCTTTAAGCATTGCGATTACCATGCTTTTTGGCAAAGCCAACAATGCGCAATTTCAAACCTGTTGTGTAGCTTTTTTGCCTGACTGTCCCACCTTATACTGTCTCAAAGACACTTGCATTATAATAATTCATTGTGGTGCAGTTACAATGAATGCAAGACTTCATAAGTTTACTTGGCTTTCTGACCGATAGCTGTTTGCTTCAGATCCCAGGGGCAAGTTCAGGCACGGGAAGGTGGGAATAAGGAAATTCATACAGATGAACAGCTATTGTGTTAACAGAGTGAAGCAGTATAGCTGTGACATTTTAATATTCCCAAGATTGATAACTTTAGCCACTTTTTTTCTCCACTATTTTTTTTTCTCCGCGTACACGCATCTGGGTCAAGAGGAGGTTAGTCAAGAGTCTGAAAGCTTGCGTTTAAAATTCTAAATGATTAATGGTATTGAGATAACTAATTAAAACTTTTAATTGGAACAGTGACCTTGTGTTTCTACCTAGCAACATGACCTGAATGTCGTAGATCCTGAAAAAAATAATCAGATTGTCGACAGTTACTTTTGTGCGAGCCATAACCTTGTCTGTAGTAATCCCATTTGTACATTGTTTGTGGCACTGGTACAACAGATTCATATAAGACCTATCAGCGCATAGGTCACACCGGTGTATTAGTCACACACCCCTTTTTAGGGCCTCCAAAGCATGCCTAGAAAATCGACTTGTGCAACGGTTTTTATGGTAGTATTTAAATAGATAATTCTGTCTTTCATTGAAAATAGTTTTGATCCTCTAACTCTCATGTAAATTCATTTTATAGTGTTAATTGCGAAGTCATACAGTATTTGAGTGATGTCATTTATAACAGAATCAAATGTAACACTTGTTGCTTCCTTCTACATACTTTGTAATCTGTAGCTATAGGTGAACTTGATGAAACAAACAAGAGCAAGACTGCAAAATCTCCAGGCCCAAAAAAGATTGAAACCCCACCAAAAGATGACATTATCCTCACGCCACAAGCTCCCAGCATCGCTTTTCCTCTGGCAAACCCACCAGTTGCACCACAGCCCAAGGGACAGGTAAGAAACCATGTGCTCATGCAAACTCAGCTGGCACTTACTGGATATGAAGTAACAAGTAAACCTTGTTTCCATCAGTATGTACTAATGGCTGGAAACATTAAGTTAATCCTTGAAATACTGTATATTGTACCTATGAAAGGATAACTGGGAGCTCTCATGAAAGATTGCTAACAAGTATGCAGCAACTTTCTTCTTTTTATGTTTTAATTGCCATGCTAGCACTTTAATATCTTTTATACTTGTATTCATAGTAGTAAATTTACTATTTTAATAGTTAGAACAGGTACAAGAATAAATGTGCTACTAAATAGTTTATACAAGCAACTGTAAATCTAAAAGATTACCACGAATAAACTGATGTATTTTAGAATAATGCTTGCCCTGAATACCGTTTGACATGTAGACTTATGGTTTATGACCACATATGCTAGAAATCCTGTTTACAGAAAATATTGTAGCAAAAATAGAAAAAAAAAAGACACCTGAATTTGTAGCATACGTTTATAGAAGTCAGAAATGCTTTCATATAACCTTAGAATTCAAAGTATGTAATAACTTGGATTTAATATACATTTCAACAAGATAAGGAATCATATGCTTGCTTAGTTGCAGCTGGATGTCTTGTGGTGACATCATTAACAGGAAGTTTAGACAGAACCTCAATCTTGCGATAGGATACTTTAGTTGATGCACAGTCATGTGGAGATAGAAGACCACGAGTACCCAATTCTTATGGATCTCGGAAGGTGTACACAGTTACTTGAGTGGAGAAATGGCAGTTTCTAGTACTTGATCTCGCTCGTATTTCTTTGAGAGGCACAGCTTTAGTGGTGTCGACCAGCAGGCAGTCTTTCAGGTAGGCAGGCAGACACGTTGCTTGGAAGATCGTATCAGGTGGTTTCGATAGCAACTGTTACTTCACTCATGCTGTGACATAGATTTCTTCGTACGATATTTGGCAGTGAGTACCTTTGATGAAGGGAGAAGGCGTTCTTTGAAGTGATCACGTCTTGGATGGATAAGATAGAACGTCTTGGATGGAAGCGTGCACCCTTAGATGGAAACAAGCAGCAGCATGTAGAAAATTAGACAAACGCAACCTTAAATTAATTTAGGATAACCAATCAGGGAAGCTCTTGGCAACCTCTTGGGATTGGTTAATTCAGTAAAGAGGGCGATCGTACCTCCATCAGGCTCTGTGCTAGGCAGATTTCAAATAAGATGGTATTTATGACATCCCATAAAACCACACCTCAGTTAACATTCTTACAAACATTAAGAAAAGCATGGTTAAAACTCTCACAGTAAGGTAACTTTTTCCGAGTATCTTGGAATTAACTACAGACTTTAGTTTCACTTTCACCATGATATACGCGTTCTGCACATTATTAAATATTTGAGTGTAGTAAAATAACTATAAAAAACTGAGTAAGGTAGCTGAGTGGATACAGGTGCAGAAGTGATGCAGTGCAGGAATTAAACAAACAGACTTTAATCCGGTTTGGAAAAGGGTGCTTTATTTTTGTAATCCCAGGTCTGGTGACCAGTAAACAATTATAATAAAAACAATAACGGGTTTTGCATACCCAAACAATAATGAAAACACATGTATCCACATGTATACAATAATACGTACACTGTCACCAGTCCTGGGTGAGTGCAGTAGTGCTCATGGTGGGTGATAGTTTAGTTTTTATGTGACACTGGTGCAGTGATGTTCCGGCTTTAGTGTTGGCCTTTTGCGACAGCTCTGGAAACATGTTAGCAGTCTAGTGTACAAACAAGACGATTTAATACACAGACAAATAAACACACAAGACTCGCAGTACTTGTTAGTTTCTGTTTTCTATTTCACTGGTTCGCTCTCAGTACTTCTCGGTTCTCCAGATAAACCAAAGCGAAGGAACAGTTTATGATTCTCCGTCCCCTTTTATGCTGTCACACATGACCCCCTGGTAAACGAGTGCAACCGCCTCTCCAATCTGTGGCTGCCACGTCATTTCCCTTCCTGGTCAATGCATTCCTGCAACGGAGTCTCGCCTTATTCCAGACTAGCCCACCTAACCCTGGGAAAGAACTCTCAGACCAGCCCGTCAAAAAAACTCTTCTCGCTGCTTCACAGGTCGGGAGGGAGATTTACAACCAAGAGTCATTGTATTTCTGTCACAAACACTTATGACTGTTGTGAAAGATTTATAATACTACCAGTGTTATGGTTTTACATAGAAGAAGAGTGTACATTTTATCTTGTATTAGATTTAATACAAAACAACAACAAATGTTGTTTTTAGACATATCAAGTTTCTCGTATGTGTTCATTTGTCATGTGTAATGTTGCCCATTAACCCTTAAAATGCCAGTCTTTTAGAATTCCTGGTTCCGGGAAGTCTCTTTCCAGTATAGTAAATTAAGTCCCTTTTGAAGCTTGGAGAGGGTGAAATTTTCTAGTGGTCTGGCAGGTGAGGTTAGATCTGTTTCTTTTTTTACATAAACAAATGCAAGTTAAGTGTTTTAAGGGGGAGGGAAGATTTTCAACTGTTAAACAAAGAATGGCTTTCAGTATTAGGTTCATTACAATTCCCAAATAAATATAAAGCTCTGAAATATCATTACAGGATTTTTGGAAAACCACTCGCCATGCACCATAGGTTATTTGAGAAAGTACCTCTACTAATATTGTCTCACAAACCTGTTTATTCCTTTTGGGCAGTCTGTCAAATGCTGTGTCACCGGGCTTTACTAAGTAACCACGGGATATAATTAATTTTCAACACAGCTAACAACCAATAATCATCTTGGCTGATAAACTGACATTTTATGCAGCCTGTCAAATGCTGCGTGGGCAGTCTTAACGGGATACAGTTCAGTTTCAAAACACCAATGTCACCAAATATTAGCAGTCAGTCTTTTATACAAATGCGTGCGCTCGCGCACACAAAAAAAAACACTAAGTGCAACGCCTAACTGATGGCTCTCATCAGTCAAGAATTCATGTCTTTTTTAGATAATGACACAAACGGTTTCATTCACGTTAATAATGCAAAACGTATTTGTCCTAAACCATATGCATTTGTTTAAATGTAAAGTGATGAAGTGTACAGTATTAAAACGCTGCTCTTTAATTCGCTGTTAGTTTTCTTTCTTTTTTTTCTCGCACTCGTAATGTGCTGTCATAGGCAAGTGAAACAGTTTATATCATGACCTGCTTTATATCACGAGTTATGCTTGCACGCCAGCCATGACATAAAGCGGGTTCATTTGTGTATAGGCTGATGGAATAAAAATAAAACTGTCAACAGGAGAATGTGTAGCAGTGGAATGTTCTGTTGCTGGAAAGGGTACATCTATGGGTGAAAATTTTCCGTCTGTAGACAGAATCCATCAAAATGGCCCAGGTCCATTCCTATGATTCGTATAGAAGTGCCATACTTTTTTTTTTTTTTTTTCCTCGTTTTTAAACTTTTACTTGATTGAGACTGTAGGCGACTAACGCATAGGGCACAGGGGAGGCAAACTATATTTTGCCACTCTTTTTTTTTTTTTTTTTTTTTTTTTTTTTTTGCTCTGTGTATACACACTATTCTATGTTTTGCTGTGATTTTGCCTTTTAAACAGTTTAAAATGTAATATAAAAACCGGAGTCATTCAGATGACACCAGAAGTCTGACATTGATAAAAGAAAAAAATAAAACGCGCCCTTCACAAACATTGGTTTGACCCATAGTCCACACTGCACTATTTGCAACATTGGGGTAGTTTGGAAACTACAAAAAATAATTAATGAAATATATAGGCTAGGTAGAAAGTTCAGTTTGTTTTTATTCTCTATTAATGAAATTATATTCATTGGGTGGGGAAAAAAAGAGAACCAGACTGTTGGTTTATTTATTTCATTCTTATTTATTTTTAGATATGGAAGTTAGTAGGTTCGTGTTGCTGCGGGGCCATTAACGGGTTTAAGTTCAGCACCAACTCTAAATAAAATGTTGTTACTGTTCTTAAGCACTAGTAATAATCTGAAGCCGTAGTATTTCAAAATAACAAAAGCAAGTTTACTTTAGTGAAGTAGGCTAGAATGTGTGTTTTTTTTTTTTTTTTTTTTTTTTTTTTTATTAAACTTGTTCTTTTATTCATACATTTTCAACTTTCATATTGAAGCTTGTTGTGTAGGTGATGACTCAGTTAAACCAAGTAGGAATTTGCTTACATTGTTTAAGACATTTTTCAAGTCAAGTAAGCTTATTTGTGTATCAAAGACGACAATAGTCGCTGTCCTCCTTTCGCAGCCGGTGTCATCTTACTTTTAAGGCACATACCTGAAATCGTAAGGTAATTAAAGTATTATTGCATATGTTACTCTCCCTGTCGTTCTGCCTACTGTCAGCCCAATAATGTACCTGATCCAAAGCAAGTGCAAAACTTGCCACAATATTTAAAGTAAAGAATAATGATTTTAAAACTAGTAAGAAATGACTAGCAGCAGTTACATTGTTGTTTAAGTTATTTTGTTATGGCCAAACTTTGTCCCTTAACTCCAATGGACCATATTTAGAAGCAAGCACAAAGGCAGAGACACAATTTCTTGAATAAGACCATTTTAATGGTATGAAACAAGAAGCAATTCTTGACTGGTCCTTCCTGCGTCTAATTTTATACTGTTGAAATTGTTTTATTCAGCAGAATGAAGTCAATGTTTTATATAGTAAACCAGTGCTTACTTACCTGGAAAACAGCAGTGCTGCACTTGCTTTTCTTTGTTTGTTTAGCACTTTCCTTTAATAAACTGTATGTGGGAGTCCTAGGTGCAGCACTGTGCAGTGATACCATTGGTACTGGCTATGCCATTTGGTGCTACTTGCATATATTTGTAATTTAAGGTGTGCTCAGTAAGTACATATTGAACATTTTATGCAAAACACCTGCCCAATTTTGTCGGCTTGCATTTAATAAAACCATAACTTCATAACAGCAAGGTTGACTTGGTTTCTTAGAGCTTAATTGTAAAATAATAATAATAAATGTGCCTCTCTATGCCCGGCAGTTAGTACTTTCGTTGAGACACAAAATTCTTGGACTATTGCTTCTGACACAGAGTTGTTGTACTGCTTTTAGAATGAAACACTCATGAATAGGTACCACAAACTGACTCTGTGTTACTAAATAAGAAAATTTACTGGTACAGAGCTTATCTGTACTCATTGAGTATAATTTAGATTGTTGTTGTTATACAGTTAAAAACTGTTAATGCAAAAGATTTATTTTTATTTTAAGCAGATATTATATTTGTAGCTGAGGTTTTACAAAATTAATATGTGAAACAGGTGTACATGTAGAAGGATTGATGAGTAACATTCGTATGATTCTTGTATGATTTATCAGGTTGATACATCTGGTAAAATGACAAGCTGTAAGAAGTAATACAAAGTTCAAAGTTCAAATTTGCTTCTGAAAGTGGTCCAAAATGGCTTAGAATGCAACAGAGAGCATGTACAACCCCAGAGCTGGGGGGGGGGGGCGGCAAAGGTGGCCCCCAGGCAAAAACACTGGATTTTCTACAGGAGTTTCAGTCAATATGATCATTGTGTTTAATCTTTTGTAATCCAATGAGTAAACAATCCTATTTGACTTTCATTCTGAGGAGGAGAAAAAAGGAGGAAAGATCCAGCCTGTATTTCAACTGTCTTCGCTTAACCCTCAAGAAAGAATCGACTATTGCCACCTCATTGAAGAACTTGGTAAGATTATTATTATTATTATTATTATTATTATTATTATTATTATTATTATTATTATTATTATTCAGGGTCCTTCACTAGATATTTAACAAAGGCACTGTTAATAGTTTACATTTCTTTCATTTTTAATTTGATCCTTGAATTTTTTTGCCACACATTCTGTGTCGTAGTGATAGAATTTAGCTTGTGAATCATTAAGACTTTTTTACAGTATGCTAATAAGACCTGTAATCTTGTACATTTTTTACACCCTTGTTATAGGATATGTGTATTTATTTCGTTCATTTTTGTATCCCTTGTCCGTTACGTAGATGTTCTTTAATTGTGGGTTCCTTGCAGGTGGGGTGGTTCTTGAGAAACAGTGCTTCGATCCTAGCTGCACACATATCATTGTGGGACAACCCATGAGGAACGAGAAGTACCTGGCCTCAATGGCTGCTGGAAAGTGGATACTCCACCGGTCCTATCTGGAGGCATGCAGAGCTGTTGGGCACTTCATTGAGGTTGGAGTAACAAGCTTTATTTTAAATAAAACAATGGGAGCAGTTCAATTTCAAACTGATACTGCTGACACAAAATCAGTTATCAATAACTTTAAGCATCTTTTTTTTTTCTTCCCATCCAGGAGGAGGATTATGAGTGGGGCAGCAGCTCCATCCTTGACGTTCTTCCTGGAATAAATGCCCAGCAGAGGAAACTTGCGGTTTCTGCTTTGAGATGGAGAAAGTTCATGCAGAGGCAAAGGGAGAACAACAATAGCTCAGAGGCATGGGAAAGAGTGTTGCAGAATACTAGATTTATATACGCAGGACATTTTAATAAATGCAATTAATAACCTTACAGCAAAATATTTATAAAACGCATATGTAATAAGACTTTAGACTATTTCCCATGCACTACATTCATTGGCCTGTGTTTAACCCAATCAATTAAAGCCTGGAAGCATCAACACGGGATTGGTCTGTGAATACTGTCATGGTTCTGGAAGCTCATAGTAGAAAGTACAGTACAATACACAGGCTATACTGTAGTGTTTACTTGCTAATGCGAATTCATATGTGAAATGTGGTTGCATCCTGCACTTTATTATTTACTACTGTTTGATTTGTCAAATAAAATGTGCTCCATGCACTTCTGTATACAAGTCAATTTGGTTTTGCAACATAGGCAAGTAACATTTATATGTGTGTTGGTCTGACTTTCTCTCTTTCTCTCTCACTAGGGAGCTTTTAGTGGCTGGAAAGTAATATTAAATGTCGATCAAGCGAAAGAGGCAGGATTTAGACGACTGCTTCAATCTGGTGGAGCTAAGGTGAGACATAATTCCAATTGGCTACCACTTTGGTACTGTTAGTGTGGTCTTGTCGTTGGCTGAAAACAGGAGAAGGTAGATTTTATTTTGTAATTGTTTATTTTATCTAACACATTCCCCTTAAAGACTTGTCCCTCAAAATACAGGTTGCAGGATGTTTGATGCTGTGCTGATTTTAAATATACACAAAACAAAGAGAATGCTAGTTCTTGATTTGATAGGAGGTTGTGACTGGGACTTCGTAGAAGTGTACTGTCAGATGTAAACTAACCACAGAATTGTGTCTTTTACATTTGTTCAAGGATATATTGGTTAATTAAAAAATCTGGATAATGTTGTCCTTTTCTTGTCCTTTTTTTTTCATAATTAGGTTTTTTCAAGTCATTCTCCATCTATGTACAAGGAGTCCAGTCATCTGTTTGTGGATTTCAGCAAGCTAAAAGCTGAGGATCCCAGAGTGAATGTGGCAGAGGCTGCTGCTCACAAAGTGAATTGCCTTAAACCAGAATATATTGCAGATTATCTTATGCAGGTGTGTAAATTTTAATTTAATATAAAATGGCATACAGATAGATCATCCCAGTTTTACAAAAAAATTAAAATAAAGGCTTGAACTTTCCGTTTTTTATTTTCCAAATCTCTGCCTCCTTTTTAAATGTTAATTAGTAGTTGTTAAGCATCCTAATAAAGAGAAAACTATTCATTACAAACTGTGTTAATGATAAACTGGGCGACTGCAAGAATGAAATGCAATTAGGATCAGGGATGATCTTTTATAGGGCCCTACGAAATCTGTTTTGCATAGAATACGAACAGAATTGCAGAATTCAGAGAAAAAAACGGAATAAGGCACCCAAGGACATTAAACTGATTTTGTGGTAAACAAACAAAATATATATGTACTGTATATATTTGAAAAATTACATCATAATATCAGTGTTTATTTAACAAGAGGCTTCAAGAAACACACGTCATGGGAATGCATAAAAACACTATTTTGCACCTCTCAGCCACTATACACGACCATGATTTTGACTGTAAAAAAGCGCTGCCTCTTGTGCCACTTGACTTGCTAGCTACCGTTATCACTTGGGCAGTGCTTAATTTGTAAGGAGGAGGTGCTGGGGCGCAAGCAGTGACAATAATACCGCCCTTAAGAAGCGCATATTCAAAATCATAACATGTTTCTTTGAAAGAGTATTGTACGTACTGGTGTTAGATGTTTACATTCATGTATTCTACATCATATACAAAGTAGTGGTACTTGCATAGAATTTAAAGGCAGGACAAATAATAAAAAAATTAATAAAAAAAAAAAAAAAAAGCAAGCCTGCGTACATGTTTTGTTATGGTTTTGCATTTAAACGGTGTAAAAAACAAACAAATTAAAAGGCATTCGGAGGACTCCAGAATGACGACATTGATTAAAAATAAATAAATAAAGCACCCCAACACGAATATTGGTTTGACCCACGGTCTACACTATTATCAGCGATGTGTATACAACAGAAGCCGCTGGTAGATTAATTAAACAATTAATTAAACTTAGGCTAGACAGTTGTTATCTTAGTATGTTTGTTTTTATTCTCTATTAATTAACTTGTATTCATTGAAAAAGGCAAGAGAGAACCAGATCGTTATTATTTATTGTTTTGGTTTAATATAATAGCAGGCTAATGTTCCTATTGAAGTCGTCTACAATTTTTTTTCATTAAAGTTGTTCTTTTGTTGAAATTTATTGTTTATCTTTCATATTTTGTTGTGTACTAGTCATTTAATTAAACAAAGTAGTGTAAGAAGTTGCTTGTATTGTTCATGATGTTTTTCAAATCATGTAAGCTGATTTGTGTACAAAAACGACAATAGAGTTGCAGCCAGTGTCCTCCTCTTAAAGGCATTGAAGCTAAAATTGTAAAGTAATATAAAATAGGCTACAAACGTGGTAGTGGATTGTCTCTCTTTAGCACGCACGCAAAGAACTTAGAGGTTCCGGGGCTGTGCCTCGCCAACCCCGGCACAAATTACATTTTTTGCCAATTTGTACCCTTTTTCTGAAAGCACTTTGATTAAAACTATTTATAAAGGATTTTTTTGTCACTTTTTCATGCATTTCTAGCTTCATCATTGCTGTCAATGTATCAAACACTTGTGGTTTATAAAAAACAAACTAGCAAATTACAGATTTTTTAAATCAAAAAATCTGAAAAAAATAAATCAGAAAATTCCAAATAATAAAATGGATTTCATAGGGCCCTACAATTAACATAATTTGTCACCTCCTGTCTGAAATAAATATAAGGCTTCAGGCTCGATCAAGATATGAAGGTAAAAACGAGTAGCGTTTTGTAATTAACAGCTTTTTCTGGGTTTAATTAAGGAATGGTATCGCCTCAGTTAGTTTAGAGGGATGTCTTATGATCAAAAAATAAAACTTAAACTTCAAACCCTAATTCTGTTTTTACCTGCCAACCACTAACTAGTTTTCTGCACATACTGTATATCTAGACTTTTAAACTTCTGATACAAAATTCTGCACCATAGTTTTACATGTGCATTGTGTAAATATATGGATTTTCAACTTTATATGACATATATTAGTTTAAGTTGAGTCAATGTTAAAATGGAATACAATAGACATGGTATATACCCTAGCAAACATCTGTATGTGTAACTCTCACCTAATAATTGTTTTCACCAAAACCAACGAAGTAGATTCAGGCCACTGTCAGTACATTAGCACTGTTTTATAGCAAAAGCATCAGAACATCTATCTGTCAAAGTTAGTTTATAAACTTTTTAAAACGAATTGTATTAAAAAACAAACAATAGTATTTGACAGTTGATGGTGAATGAGACATTTTGACTGAAATGCCTTTTAAGGGCTCACTGTAAAATGTATCTTAGCCTACATTTTAATAATACAGTGACATTTGTTTTATGCTACTGCATTGAAATGTTACAACCAGAATGCAATGGGAGTCAACAGGGGGAAAAGAGCCCCTGATAATATCACTTCAGTTATCACACTACAAAAATATCACTTAAATGTATAATACATTTAACTCATTTGCACACCACTTAATAGCTTTTCAAACCGCTGTTTGATCACATTTATTGTCATGCAGCAACTGCTGGATATGCAGTCTGTTCTCACATTCGGTGTTTAGTTTCAGATTTAATTGGAAGATTGGCTGGATGAATGAATCCTGTTTTAAATACCATTATACACAGCTTTAAAATTACTTTATTCACACAATTATTGTTTTGAGAGTCAGCTTTTATTAAGGAGCTCAACCAAAATCCCTTGTTTAGAATGATATAGGGTATTAATGCTTGTGACAGAGTAGCCGTGTGGGTGCGTTACTTTCGCTGCTGAGTGACAGGCTGGAGATTGAGATGGAGGTTAAAGTTGATACTCCCCGCAGACGAACTTCATTTATTTATACACTGAACCGCTCACTTGACCCTATCAGCAGTAGTATTGCACAGAGCACATACAATACAGTGTGCTTTGGTGGGATGTACAATATCTGAACTAATCTTCTCTTCAATAATAAACTAACGTTGCTGAAGAAGTTTGTCATGGTGGATATGTGACAGGCGGATACGTGACAGATTACTGTAACAAATGATTTCATTTTAAAAGATGACCTTCTACATTGACCTCATCTTCAGCTTGTGACACCTACTGGTGAAACATTGCATTTCAGTCATAATCTGTGAGAAACAGTTTCTAGTCAGATCACGCCCTCTAGCATGCAGAAGATGCAGGACAGGTTAACTAAACTATATATTGCATTGCTCTCTATTTTATCATGGAGCATAATGCGCCATACTTTGCCATTTTTATAGCTGACCATGGCTACCACTGTAATGCACTGTAATATCCTACTATCAGCATAGCATATCTAACTGTATTTTCTTCTACCCTGTAGGACCCACCTCCTGCAATTGAAAATTACTGTCTACCAGAAGCTGCACAGTATCTGCAGAATAAGTTGGAGTCAAGTAAATCTCACAAACGGAAAGCTTCTGGAGATACATCAGCAGTGAAGAAGTCCAGGATAAACTAAAGAATGTATTTATTCATATTTGCTTTTGTCTGAGACAAATTTAGTGTGTTTAGGTTTTTATCACTTTAAGTCATTGAAAAAAATGATTTATTTATGTAGACTGTATTTGTTGTTGTGAAAATAAATAATTGTACCATTATTTAGTTTGTTTGTGGCTATGTACTGTATATTGCTACACTTTTTTTTAAAAATGAAGTATTCAGCTTGGTAGGAAGTAAACAATGTAAATGAAACCATTAGATGGTATGAAATCTTTTTAATGGATATTTCAGATGGAACTTTGTTTTGTGTACCAAGTCAGTTCACTTTCTGAGTAACTGCTGGTTTTAAGGGACTTCAGGCAACTTTGTCACACAACTGTGACCAAGCCCTTTAACTTTGGTTACACAATCCCCATACTACAGAGAACCACAATACAGTAGTGTGCCAGCATGTATGGATTCTGACTGAACAACCCCAGTAACGGAACTTGTCTTTAAAAAAAAAAAAAAAAAAAAAAATGTTTAAAAAATCATAGGAAACAGCTGTGTACATCTACCATATGGCCAGAGGTTAAAACAGGAGTAGGGGTCCTCAAGGGGCTCACCTGGTAGAGGATCAGCCATGTGATGCACTGTGAGAGTCATACCGCACAAAACCAGCAGGGACTGTTCCTCCTCGTCCCACTGGCCTTTGTCCTCCAGAGGTTGGTAGCTCGCTGACATCCGCTCTCTAATTCCTAGGTGAAAAAGAAAGCCTGCTTGGTCCTGGGATTGGAGGGCACCCACCAGGATTTTAAAACTGGTAGCGACAACTTTGTAAATGAACTGCCACAAAATGGTTGTTCTCTTATAAGATACCCACAATCAGACTTGTCAAAATCATGTACTGTAGGAACATAACAGGTTAATAAGATTCTGCATGTCTAGGGGCAGCTAGCCCAGTCTCTTTCAACCAGAAAGATAAGGAGTGTAGCAATTTTGTTCCCTATCAAGTATGAAATGTAACCGTTAACATATGGGTGTTTACCGCCTTTTGACCCCGAACCTGAATAGATTATACCAAATAGCTGTGACGTAGTTGTGCTTGGCCCCCGAGGGCATAAGAAGACTGCATGCACCAATACCAGCATTTTTTTTTTCCTTTCACAGGACAGTACCTGATGGGAGAGCCATAGACAAATGAGTACTTGTTACTTTTTATCTACATATATTGAATCACTAATATTGCTACACTGTTTGTGCAGTAATTATTTCCGTTCTTTTAGTTTCACTAATTATACATAATTTTTTGCACATAAGGACATTGTTTGTGACGCTCCGCAACGGCCTTGTACCCTGCATGAAGCCAGCAGGTGTTGTTGGAGTCAAAATTAAAGTTTCCTTTTTTCAAACTGTTTTATTATTTGAACTGTAATATTGTTATTGGTGTTTTCTGTGAGAGTTTTTCTCTTACGCCTGTCTTTTCAGTTTTGGTTTTGCAGAAACACAAATGTAGCTGTGCGTTGACCGAGATACGCGCTTCGGCTGAGATTGCTTGCAGTCTTTGCCACAGTATCTCGCTGCCATCTTGGTGACTGCTTGCAGCACCATAATGAAGGTTTTTAGGGCTCTAACAGCAGACTTCCCTCAGTGTTAAGAACATAAGAAAGTTTACAAACGAGAGGAGGCCATTTGGCCCATCTTGCTCGTTTGGTTGTTAGTAGCTTATTGATCCCAGAATCTCATCAAGCAGCTTCTTGAAGGATCCCAGGGTGTCGGCTTCAACAGCATTACTGGGGAGTTGATTCCAGACCCTCACGATTCTCTGTGTAAGAAAGTGCCTCCTATTTTCTGTTCTGAATGCCCCTTTGTCTAATATATCCATTTGTGACCCCCTGGTCCTTGTTTCTTTTTCAGCTCGAGAAAGTCCCTTGGGTCGACATTGTCAATACCTTTTAGAATTTTGAATGCTTGAATTAGGTCGCCGCATAGTCGTCTTTGTTCAAGACTGAACAGATTCAATTCTTTTAGCCTGTCTGCATATGACATGCCTTAAGCCTGGAATAATTCTGGCCACTCTTTTTTGCACTCTTTCTAGAGCAGCAATATCTTTTTTGAAGCGAGGTGACCAGAACTGAACACAATATTCAAGATGAGGTCTTACTAGTGCATTGTACATTTTTAACATTACTTCCCTTGATTTAAATTCAACACTTTTCACAATGTATCCGAGCATCTTGTTAGCCTTCCCCACATGGTCTAGATGAAGACATTTCTGAGTCAACAAAAACTCCTAGGTATTTTTCATAGATTCCTTCTCCAATTTCAGTATCTCCCATATGATATTTATAATGTACATTTTTATTTCCTGCGTGCAGTACCTTACACTTTTCTCTATTAAATGTCATTTGCCATGTGTCTGCCCAGTTCTGAATCTTGTCTAGATCATTGTGAATGACCTTTGCTGCTGCAACAGCGTTTGCCACTCCTCCTATTTTTGTGTCGACTGCAAACTTAACAAGTTTGCTTACTATACCAGAATCTAAATCATTAATGTAGATTAGGAATAGCAGAGGACCTAATACTGATCCCTGTGGTAAACCACTGGTTACCACACTCCATTCTGAGGTTTTTCCTCTAGTCAGTACTTTCTGTTTTCTACATGTTAACCGCTCCCTAATCCATGTACATGTGTTTCCTTGAATCCCTACTGCGTTCAGTTTGAGAATTAATCTTTTGTGCGGGACTTTGTCAAAAGCTTTCTGGAGATCTAAATAAACCATGTCATATGCTTTGAAATTATCCATTATCGATGTTGCATCCTCAAAAAAATCCCAGGACCCTGTTACCATATAGGTAATTTTCCATTTTGGATCTTATTATAGTTTCCATAAGTTTGCATATAATAGAAGTCAGGCTTACTGGTCTGTAGTTACCTGGTTCAGTTTTGTTTCCTTTTTTGTGGATTGGTATTATGTTTGCAATTTTCCAGTCTGTCGGTACCACCCCTGTGTCAAGAGACTGCTGCATGATCTTGGTTAGCGGTTTGTAAATTCTTCTTTCATTTCTTTGAGTACTATTGGGAGGATCTCATTCGGCCCAGGGGATTTGTTTATTTTAAGAGCTCCTAGTCCCTTTAACATTTCTGCCTCGGTTTTGCTAAAGTTATTTAAAACTGGATAGGAACTGGATGATGTGGGGCATGTTGTCCGTATCTTCCTTTGTAAAAACTTGTGAAAAATAATCATTTAATATATTTGCTATTTTTTTTTTCATCTACGATTTTGCCATTTGTATCTCTTAGACATTTAACCTCCTCTTTGAATGTTTTCTTGCTGTTGTAATATTGGAAAAACATTTTGGAATTGGTTTTAGCCCCCTTAGCAATGTTCATTTCTATTTCTCTCTCGGCCTTTCTAACTTCCTTTTTGACTTGCGTTGGAGTTCCGTGTACTCCTTCTGTGTGCGTTCTTTTTGGTCCCTTGTTATTTGTATTCGTTTGGACTGTTTAGGTTTGCCAGAAGCTATATAGGTGGGCATCTCTATATACTGCTTCTTGCGGTAATGCAAACCATGTAGACCTGCAGGTAACCAACCCGCTCCATTACAGATCTGGTACCCGTACCGAACAGGGAGCGAGGTTAACGCACCAGTACTGTATCGACCCACTGTTAGTCACCGCATGCGTGTGGTACCAAGGGCACTGTACAATACCATTCCAATAACTCCAGCCGGGTGCTGACCATGGCATCATCCCAGGTCCAGTATCAGAGGACTTGGTTCAGGTCTTGATTCACCCTGTTAAAGTTTTTTACAGAGCTGTACACTGCGTCTGCCCTGTTACATTACTTTACAGTGGCGTTGCTGCTTGAGCAGACGTGTCTAGCCTGGGCTGGGGCACACGAGATGTGTAACCCCCATTGCACATCACTGTTCCCACCTGGCCAACACAATTGTTATATGCCTTCCCACCACGCTCCTGTGTGTGTGAAGAAAGTCAGGCACCAGGCCAAGGGGCTCCTAATAGCCCCTTATTTGCACAGGGTCCTGATGCTGCTCCTGAGCGGCAAGCCATAGAGACTGCCCAGGCGCCGTGACCTGCTCAGTCAGGCACAGGGGACCTTATAGCATTCCGACCCATCAAGCCTGTAGCTCTGGGTCTGGCCCCTGAATGGCTGCATTGAGCTGTTTGGGTCTGTCCAATGGGGTTATTCACCTTAAATCCGTCCACACGTTCCCAGTGCGGGTACAAGTGGAGCATCTTAGTATCTGCCTCGTGGGTTCAACCCCATGGCAGTAATACTGCAGTTTTGCATGGCCTGTTTGAGAGTAATTCCTCTCTATATTAACAGTCTATCTGGCAGCCACTTGGCTTGACATATACAATTGACTTGGTCTCCCGTGGAGCGCAACTTCCTGGCAGGGCAACATTTTTTAAAGTGGCTTGGCAGCTTCAGCTGCCTATGAAGGACATTGTTCCTCGCTGGAGGTTAAACGTGGTGCTCAATGCACTCCTTGAAGCCTTCATTTGAGACCACACATTCAGCTGAGCTGAAATGTTATCGCTCAAGGGACTGCTTGCTATCACCTTTGCAAAGCAAGTGAGCGAGATTCAGGGTTTCTCCTTAGTGAGAACCTGCTTAATTTTTAGAAGCCAAAACAAGGGTTACTCTACCGATTCTGCCTTTTGCCGAACACTATCTCTGCATTACATATCAACCAGTCTAGAATTGGAGGTTTCTTCTCACCTCCTTCCAGACTGACAGGGAGCTGCAGCGCCATAAGCTCTGTCCAGTGGGTGCCCTGGTGTGCTATGTTGACAGGACAAAAAGTTGGAGACGGTCCAAACAATGTGTTGACTGCTCTGGGACAAAGTCCCATGGTCAAGCCCTGCCTAGGCAGAGGCTGTCCAAAAGGATACCAGATACATGGAAGACTGCCTATGAGCTGACCAACTTGCCCCCTCCAGATGGCTCACTGCACATTCGTTTTGGGGCATGGCAATTTTATGGTCTTTATTCCAGGGTGCATCTGTCAATGACATTTGCAATGCAGCGGTGTGGACTACTCCCCATACCTTTACTAAATTCTACAGACAGGTTGTGGATCCACAAAAGCCTGGCTTTGGATTCTGTATGGTAACACACAAGGTAGCCTTCAGTTTAGTCTTGTAGCACTCCAGTCATTATGCAATATTCCCTTGCGACATATTTGGTACACTCACCCATATGGTAATGGTTACATTTCGTACTTGATAGGGAACGTTATCGTAGGTTATTATCATAATCCTGGTTCCCTAAAATAGAAATGTAACCATTAACCTTCAAGGTCACTAGTCAATGATTGCAGCATGCTTGAAGGAAAAATTATGCTGGTATCTCTGTGCAGTCTTCGTATATACTCGGGGGTGGGCATGACTGTGTCACAGGCACTGTTGCGCAGTTTTGGTATAATCTATTCAGGTTCAGGTAGGAGGGAAACACCTATATGGTAATGGTTACATTTCTTTTTCTGGGAACCAGGGTTATAATAAACTTATTTTTTATTGTACTGATTCTGCAAAATTGTAATAAAAGGCCAGCCAAAGAAAAGCTTGCTTTTAACATCTTGAGCTGCAACGCTGCTAGTACCATCCAGCAAATACCCACATAATGTCAGTCAAAAGAAGGCAGCATGAAACCTCTTAAACTGCAAGATCTGAATGGCATCTACTTAATAAACTTCAGTACCTGCGATCATCGTTTAAGAAGAGGACAACTAATGATTAAAGACTTACTATTTAATTGACTGAACTGAGCTACTGGAAATGGTCAATTGTACTGGAAGAATTTATGGTTTGTTAAACAGCCTGGAAAGGGACACCACCCTGCCAGTCGTGACGTATTGTTTCAACACTTCATTTGAACTAAGTATTTTCTCCTATTTAATGAAAGAGTAGAAAATTACAGAAACTAATATAACACACGTCCTTTTTACATGACACAACTAACAACTTTTCTGCAAATGCACATTTTCCGTATCTCAAGTATTTGTTTTCTTACAAAAAGAAAGGCTAGTTTTAATCTAACAGATGAGTGGGTGTTAAAATATTTTTTGTGTCGTGATTCTAATTAAAGGATATATTTTTTTAACTGATGAAGTTGGATTTTGTAATAGCATATTAATCGGAATTCACTGAATTTATATTCATATATTTGCCGACTCATTTTTATTCAAGTTATTCTGCTTGCATATTCATATATTTACTGACTCTAGAGTATAAACAGTTCAAACAGAATACACAATACAGACAATTAAGGTTTTGCTTTCCCATGTAATTGCCACTGACACGGAATAGATTTTGCATGATCAGTATTGCTTACTGAGATTAATGTGCTGATTTACGTTATTTTGATGTTAACCTTCTTTCCTACTTTTGTACTGCATTTTGATAACATAAAAGATATAAGTGTTTTATTGTGCAGGTTTTTCTTCGCAATCTTGAGCTTGTTTGGGAGACATTTGTAACGAAGAGTGCTAACTGAATTAAACCATTTCACAAATTCGTTATCTTAATTGGGTATCTAAAAACCCATGATTGAGTGCATTTCCATTCTAGTATTAGGGTGGTGAAGCAGGTGTCTGGCAAGTCTACCTATGGAGAGCTCTGTGCTGCACATGAACTTTGCTGTTTTAAACTTGTATAAATGAAAAGTAATCAGTGAAGCATAATCTTTCTGCATTTTTTATAAGTATAAATGATCCGGTAGACATAAATAGCAATCACATTACTTTGGCAGTTGCATTTTATTAATGGCAACAATAGCGGCTGGTTGAATTTATTTTCAGTGTTTGAAATGGATATATTTCTTATTTGCAAAAGAAAAACGAAGGAAGTTTACAGAAAGTGGAAAGCAACAGAAAATGATACTGAATCCCTTTGGATAGTTTTTATGCTGGATCCTTTAATAAAAACATTTATCACTAAGTCATTCTAGTTTTATCTTGAGGTTAATGTTTTTGATATTGTAAACTAAATGGCACAAATAATTATGCTGAGATGGGAAGTAAATGGTAATGTGACAAACATTTACACTGTTGGCTATTTATAATTTTGCCAAATAGAAAACGAATACGAGTGTTTCCAAAGAGATTCTTAATTTAATTCTGTATACCCAAATGTGTAATTAAGTTTTAAGAAGTACTCCTAATGTTTGGTATTCTGTCCTAAACCAGCAGTTTGTCAGTCCCAAACTGCTGTGGCATAAATCATATATTAAGTAAACAGGAAAAGATTAATGTTAATCAGATTATTCTGCCTTTTATAGCAACTGGTCATTCAGCAGAGCTAAAATTGTAAAGGGCTACTTCAGCTGAAACCTACAGACAGAAGATTGGAAATTCCTAGTTTAGAAGACAGCAATTGAAGTGGTGTCTGCATTTCTTCAATTTAGTTAGGTACATTCATAGTAATCGTTTTATTTTCTTTTATTTATTTTTAAACTTTTTCTTGTTGAATACATTGTTTCCTCTCTGGACTTCATTTTGACATGCTGACTTTGCTCATTGTTCTGAGGCCAAAAAGGTTTTTTTTTTTTGTTTGTTTTTTTGTTTTTTTTTAATTATTAAAGCAGCCACGTGGGTTTCTACCGTGACACTTTTTGCACAGATAACTGTCAGTAACATACTGTACATCCTCACCATAGCTGTAAATTCACAATTAGATCCATTGGTATGATGCAAATGTTGATGGCCATGACTTATGTCAACTAAATGCAAGTGTCACATACATACAGATAGTCACAGACAAAAGTATTGACACCCTATGCTTATTGTATCATAATTCAAGGTAACAGATTAAGGACAAACAATTAGTAAACTTTAAACACTTTCCAATGAGACAAAAAGCTTAATACACATTCTAGTAAAAAAAAAAAGAACTTATTTAAAACCCCTGCCTCAGTATTTTGTGCACCTTTTGTTTTTGTTAAGGCTTCATACAGTGGCTCTCAAAAGTATTCACACCCCTTGGACTTTACCACATTTTATTGTGTTACAACATGGAATCAAAATGGATTTAATTAGGAGTTTTTGCCACTGATCAACACAACACAAAGTCCATAATGTCAAAGTGAAAAATAAAATCTACATATTGTTCTAAATTAATTACAAATACAAAACAGAAAATAACTGATTGCATAAGTATTCACCCCCTTGAGTCAATATTTGGTAGAGGCATCTATGGCAGCAATTACAGCCATGAGTCAGTCTGGATGAGTCTCTACCAGCTTTGCACATCTGGACATTGCAATTTTTGCCATTTCTTCTTTGTAAAATTGTTCAAGCTCCGTCAAATTGGATGGGGGATGGGTGAACAGTAATTTTCAACTCTTTCCACATATTCTCAATTGGATTGAGGTCCAGGCTTTGACTGGGCCGCTCCAGGACATAGATCTTTTTGTTTTTAAGCCACTTCAGTGTGGCATTGGCTGTATGTTTGGGGTCATTGTCCTGCTAGAAGTTGAATCTTCTCCCAAGTCCCAGGTCTCTTGCAGACTTCAGCAGGTTTTCCTCCAGGATTTCTCTGTACTTTGCTGCATCCCTTTTGCCCTTTATCTTCACGAGCTTTCAGGGTCCATACGCAGAGAAACATCCCCATAGCATGATGCGGCCACCACTACGCTTCATGGTAGGGATGGTGTTCTCAGGATGATGTGCGGTGTTAGGCTTGCGACAAACAACGCTTAGTGTTGAGGTCAAAAAGCTCTATTTTGGTCTCATCAGACCATAGAATCTTCTTCCACTTGGTCTCAAAGTCTCCCACATGCCTTCTGGCAAACTGTAGCCGAGATCTGATGCGAGTTTTTTTCAACAATGGCTTTCTTTTTGCCACTCTCCCATAAAGGCAAGTTTTGTGAAGCACCCGGACTATTGTTGCCGTGTCTCCCAGCAATAGGCCTCTTGGTGGCCTCCCCGACTAGCGTCCTTCTCGCCCGGATACTCTTTGAGGACGTTTTTGAGGACGGCCTGTTCTAGACAGATTCAGTTGTGCCATATTCTCTCCATTTCATAATAATGGACTTTACTGTGCTCCGGGGGATATTCAATGCCTTGGAAATGTTCTTATATCCTACCAGATTGCTGCTTTTGAAGAACCTTATTCTGGATTTGCTTTGAATGTTCCTTCGTCTTCATGATGTAGTTTTTGTTAGGAAATGTACTAACCAACTGCGGGACCTCCTAGAGACAAGTGTATTTAACCTGACATCATATGAAACACCTTAATTGCACAGGTGGACTCATTCAACTAATCATGTGACTTCTAAAGCAATTGGTTGCACCAGAGCTTATTTAGGTGTGTCATAGCAAAGGGGGTGAATACTTATGCAATCAATTATTTTGTTTTATATTTGTAATTAATTTTTAACAATTTGTATATTTTATTTTTCACTTTGACATTATGGACTTTTTTTGTGTTGATCAGTGGCAAAAACTCCTTATTAAATCCATTTTGATTCCTTGTTGTAACACAATAAAATGTGGAAACGTCTGGGGGGGGGGCATTGTACATTTATGGTAATTCTTAACCAGTAAGATGTATCTTGTTGGTGAAATCTGTGCTCATTCTGTCTTGCATACTTCCTTCTTCTCAGACAGACTGGCTACACAATGCTGGGCTACAGTGTTTTTCAGATCAGTCCAAAGCATTTCTATCGGATTGAGATCTGGGGATTGCAAAGACCATTCCAGAACTTTTATCTTAATTTTCTTCAAGAATTCTAGAGTTGACTTAGACGTAGGCTTTGGCTCATTGTCGTGTTGGAAGATGTCTGCCAACCAGCCAAAGAACAGATGGTATCATTGTACTTTGTATAATGCATTGATACATGCCTGCATTCATTGAGTCTTAGTCCCTGAACTGCTAAAACACCCCCCCCCCCCCCCCCCCCCCAAACATACTGCAGTTTTTGTCTAAACTGTAAAGTGATGTATATAATATAGGGTAAAAGGAAGTGTTTCAGTTTGCCATGTACGGTAAATGTTAGAATTAGTGGAAGCAAAATGCTTCCTTATTTCATTAACATTAATCAGAGGGGAAAAATTGTCATTGCATTGATAATCTTTGTCCACCACATTTTCTGACTAACTGTCCAGTAAAGCATACATTAATGCACAAAATACCATAAACTTAGTTTGATTAATAAAACAAGTTTGTGTAATCTGTCAAATGTTGACTATCATAATTCAATTGACCAAAAACCTGAATATTTTAGTAATCTTTTTCAAAAGGCATACTTGTAAAACACTTGAGCTGTCAGATCAGATGTAATTTAGGCTATAATTGTCCCACATTAAACTTGCTGGTAAATTAAGTGTGTGTGCTGTTGCACAATTGGAACAGTTACCTTTATTTGCATTCAGAGACAGAACTTGATAGATAGCGCAGAGGGTTGCCCTAATCTCTTGTTGAAACTACTAGAAGAAACTAACTAAAACACAAGTCTGAGAAAAACAAACATAGTCTGGAAAAAAGTACAGAAGTGTACAAACCCTGACATTCTGCCTGCCTGATTTTCTTCATTGCACGCGTTACATATTAAAATGTGCAAGTGGCGTACATTAAACATTCAAGTCAAATACTAAATACAGTAAACCCCTCGCTGTAACAACCATTTGGGTCCAAGCCTTTTTGTTCGCTATAGCAAAAGGACAATCCAAAACGATGAGCTGCTGTGCTAAGTTAAGGAAGTCACCTTGGCTAAAGGCATTAGCTAAATTATTAATATTAGTACTATTTTTATTCTTTGATTTTCTTTATTACAGTATTTGTCACTACTACCACTAATAGCAATGAGATTTTGAATAAAAGTAGAATTACAAGTACAGTACCTATCTGTGGCATGCTGCATCCAGTATTCTGGCTATATCTTATTCATTGAAGAACACAACAAGTACAACCCACCCACCAAAAAAAAAAAAAAAAAAAAAAAAAAAAAAGCACAAAGTTTGTTTAGTTTCAAATGTTAATTGAAATCTTGGTTCCTTATTTAGAGCTGTACGAGCCAACATCAGCAGCAACTTTTTTTTGTTTATTTTTTGCTTAAATCAGTATTTAATCGTACAATGAAGGCCATAGAGAGGATGCAAATAGTATATGTACACTCGGCTGACGGTTTGGACCCGAGACTGAAGCTGCACTCAGTACTGTAAGTTACAAGCAAGCCCCATACATTTAAAATAAAATTACTGGTACATTTTATTAAATCACATTAAAAGAATCACTATCCAATAATAATCGTATTCATTTTTTTTTTTTTTCTCTGGGTTGGGAAATAAGGTTTACGATTTAATAAAACTAACAAGATAACAAAAATGTGAGCACACATTAGCACAGTAGCTTGTAATTCCAGTCTGTAACTTTGTTTAAAAAAAATAAATCAGACATCAATATAAATGTTTACTTTGGGTGTCAGTGTCCATTTTACCCTTAGTTTCACTAGAGCAGACAGTCATGTGACATATACCAGTGCGCTGACTGGATAGGATTGCTATCCAGTCAGTGAAGCTATCAGGGGTGTTACATTTGGTCGCAAGCAATACACTGTAGTTGCTACCAGTAAAATTGCCTAGACAGTTACCACTAGAGCTTCTGACCCGCTTTCGAGATCAATTATTAAATAATAAAAATAAAATCGCAGAATTATTTTCATTCTCGGTGGTACTAGTCAAATTCCAGGCTTTTTCAAGACATTCATAACGGAGACATGGTTTTTGAATAATTTTCAAGACCTGGAAATCAGTGTGAAAAATCATTTTTTCATACTTTTTCCAGACTTCCAGCCTAGCGTACGAACCCCAAATGTAAACAAGAAACAATGCTTTTGCTCTGCCTAGTAAGTAAATCACATTAATACAATATGCATGTGTACACTTTGTTTCAAACAGGAATTATGTCTAATTAAGTACTTTGATAGTATTCTTGGCATTTCTTTATTCGATCCCCAGTCAAATACAATGAGACAATTAACACAGCGCACCAAAGTAAAAACTGCTGGAGTATTGCAGATTTATTGACATATGTATTTCTACAGCTGCTCTGACACTGCCACAACACATGTCCCCGAAAATCAAATGAATGGACAATATCTTCTGCACAGTATACAGGGTAAAGGAATCACCCCTGTGTTTTTGTAATGTCTGAAAAGTTCAGTTGCTGGGAAGAATCAACTGGTATTGCAGTGAAGATTAAACTGAAGGCCTGATAATGCTGAACCAAAAATCCATCCGAAAACGAATTCACACCAATGTATCTTCAATCACCCAAATCAGTATCTTATTTTCTATTGGCAACAAAGAGTAATTTACAAGATAAAAAAAAAAGGATTAGACTTCAAAATATACTGGTTCCTGCTCAAATGTAAATTCCTCAACTAGTAAAGAAGATTAAAAGGAGCATTCCCAAATTTTCCCAACCCCTTTATTTGCCCAAGAGCTGAAGATCCCCGCCACCTGCCCCCAAAATTGGCGTACAAATGGACGGCAATACAGTTTTGCCTGTGCAGAAAGTTCTGTTAAAACTACAATGTACTGACTTGGAAAAAAGGTTCTATTCATTCAGTTTTTTTTCTTTAACATTTTCTCCAAGCAAAATATGCCGCATTTCTATAAAGGGTTTAGGTATCTGCTGCTGTGCAATTAGTCCCTCCCCCACCCAGTATTCTTATTAAAACAAACAATGCCTGTAACAAATAAAAAATAAACTGTGTCACTTGAAATCAATCTGGTATGAAATGATAACCCTATTGCATTCCAGTAAGGTTTTGTATTTCACAATGCAACACTGTCATATACTGAATGAGAGGGATATATTCTTAACATAATCAAAGTTTTATAAATAAGACTACAGACTGATCCACTAAGATAGCATGTTGTATAATTGTGTTCCGCATGACAATTTAATCAATATTAAATCCCACTGTTAAAGACAATCCTGGGCTAATGTTCAAATAGTTTTGTTTTACCAAACAAGAAATGTTAACTAAAACTGTAAAGGCACACAGAGTAAGGTTTAGCCACAATTTTTCACCACAAGGCACAGTAAAATATCAGTGGAAGGACCTTACCCAATGCACATGCCCCAGACTTTTCATTAACTGCTCTTCAGCAAAACTACAATTATAAAATGTGCAGAATCATTTAGTAGGTGCTTACAAAACTAACAATGCAGGCATACAAAAAATAAATCTCACTTTTAGAATGAAAAAAAAAAAAAAAAAAACAGAAACAAAAAAAACCTGTTACAATTGGGAGAAACAGCAGAAGAGTAGGCACTTGTGAAAATGTTAAATTTGAGTGCACCTTTTTTAATGTTATACCTAATACTTTAACGATGTGAACAAACAAAACTGGGTCACGTTATGTAGCCAAATCAAACGACAGTTCTGTACTACTTCCTTTTATAAGGGATAAAAAGAAAGCTCTTTCTTTGCGCCCCCCCCCCCCCCATTTTCAAAAGTGGTGTGCTCCAAGCAGTCAACTGCAGCCTATAAAATAAAAAGCAATATTATCCTGGGAGGATAATGCACATAATTGTATTTTACAGTAAGGCCACTTAAACTGTTATCCTTGAAAGCAGATCAGAACCTTTTAATGACTGACAGTTTTTCACACTGTTCCATTCTTCGGCTGAATGTCTTCAGCTTTAAGTTTCACATCAGCATCCTCCTTGTCAAGCAATTACAAATCCAGGTTCCAAACAAGATGGTCAATACAGTATCCATTAGTGCACAGTGTACACCTGAGGTAGTGACCCTTTAAGAAGGCTCAAACTCGCACAACAAAACTGCAATGAAAATGTCCACCGATTGGCTGCGAAACTTCACACACCAAAAAAAAAAAATCCTTTTTTGCTTGGCATTTTATAGTGACAGTAAAAACATGTTAGTTGTTACCACCTGCTTTCCAAATATGATCCATTGTAACCCCCCGCCCCCACCCCAAAAAAAAAAAAAAAAAAAAGAAATTCCAGTGCTTTAAAGCTAACGCCTTCATGATGGCCCTTATGGTTGGTCTGTGTCTTTGCCAGCCAAGTATTCATTTTGGCCCTGTTCTGCAAAGGCAGATGTAATCCACAGCTGTAGTTAAGTTACCATAGGTGATCAGATGGGTACCAGCACTCTGGAAAGAAGAGCTGTGCATATTAAATTACTTGTCTTCTAGAACAGCATACTGGTTGTCAAGCTGTAATTGTTGAGCTGGGCCTTTTCCTCCACCGTCTTCTCTAGCTCTGTTTTTGTGTTTCACCGTCTCAAATGTCTTCTCCATCTCCCTGTCTCTAAAACAAAAACAAAAAATACAATAAGTACAGCATAAATATCTTATTTTATATGCATTAATGAAAACGTTTGTCTTCTTGAGTTAAGAAATACACTAGTAATTGTCCTTGAGTAGATCTTTTCTAGATCAAGTTTAAATATTAGCCAAGTGTTAAACATTATAAAATGTTGCCTAAATGTTACCATTGTCAAATATGCAGGGTAAATAAAGCTGTTCTCTTTTGTGTTTACAATGTAGCAATATTTAAAATAAATTTAAATTAAATTTAAGCAGTCAAATCACCACGTTCCTCAATTAATGCTGATATTGTTACTTGAATAGACTACAAAATTAAATAATTCTTATGCATGCATGTCAAAGACAGCTATAGTGGGTGACGTCAGACCTGAACCAGGAACCAACACAGAATAGACAGAGAGACGTGGAGTTTTGATGAAGCTGAGCGCTTCCTTGCGCTCAGCATTTAATGATTACACAAGCAGAAAATAAAAGGTTGAAAGACAAACAAAACACAGGACACGGCACTCGTAGCCAAAAGAAAGAGAGAAACATGGTGAGCTGCTATTATATCTATTATTACCTCAGACTCCAAACCTGTTCTCCACTCACCGAACACACAACCCCATGTGAGTGAAAACATGCTGCTTTTATGCAGCTGTACCGAGACACTATTGCTAATCAATTATTCAATTGGAGTCTCGGTACAACTGCACGTGAATTAATAGAAGTGCACTTCCCCGTGCTCACATATTACATTTTACCTGCACGTAAAGTGCTGTGCAATCCTCGTGCCTAAATACAAATATACATTTTAAACATGTGCGCATAACCCATATTACATCCAGGGTATCAGTGACTATACACCAACATTAACACACTACACGCAACATACAACACAGAAATACACACAGGGACGGGGCAACAAAGAAGTTTAAACCAAGCATGATTTACAACAAAGTTTCCTAAAAGATGCTTCTAGTTCGTTCCCCACAAGGGCTTTCTGCATCGTCAATGCAAGACTAATACCAGTTTTAAACTGGGCTTTAACTCTTCGTCAGAGGCAAGGGGTGAAAATGCATCCAGTAATTTTAAAAATCAACATCTCATGACTTCTAGAAGATCACAGGATATCCTTACATTTATTTTGATACCAAGAATGTCCTTTCCAACTTGAAAACAGGAGTGATCCTTCTGAAGTGCACATGGACTTTTTTGGTGTGCATTTGCACCCCATTACGTCTTACAAGAGTGGAGAAAATGATAGGTCTTTTATATCTGCAATAACACAGTACCAATACAGGCTTGTGCATTAGTATTGTGAAACCAATACTGCTGAGAAGTGAAGAGATGTAGGAAAAGGGAGATACATGTGTGTGTGTGTGTGTGTGTAATATTATATTATATATATATATATATATATATATATATATAATATTAATATATTTTCAAATTGCCCAGTCTCGCACATCTAACCCTTTGTGGACTGAAAATGACACCCTTTTCAGTTTCATCATACATGACTATCAGTGCAAATATCTACCAGAAGTAGACAGTATTATACCTTTGAAGATTACTTAAAAATAAAAAATAAAGCTGTTTTCACCCTAGGATTACCTAGGTTGACTTAAATTTTTTTGTTCTTCAGAAATATCCTCAAGCGTAATTTAGTGACCTACAAGTAGTGGACGAAAAAATGGAAACACCAACGTAAAAGTCACTTAATAGGGCGTTGGGCCACCACGTGCGGCCAGGTGGCATACAGTCACCAGCCTCTTGAATTCTGCAGGAGGGATGCGACAACATTCTTCCACAAGAAAGTCAATCAACTCACGCCTGGTTGATGGAGGTGAAAAACAGTGTCTCAGGCGTCGTTCCAGAATATCCCATAAATGCGCAATTGGGTTCAGATCTGGTGACTGAGAAGGCCATGACATATGGATAACATCAGTGTCATGCTCATCAAATCACTGGGCGACCACACATCCTGGAAGACCCCCCCCGGCACACAAGAAATGCTGTAACATGGCGTGAAGATGATCACTCAGTACCATTAAGTAGTGATTAGCATTGACCTTGCCCTCGAAGGGAATGAGAGCACCCAAACCATGCCAGGAAAATGCATGAGCAGTTCGCCACAGAAATGTGCTTTGATTGTGGATTCATCCCTGAACTTTCTCTGATGGATATATTGACTACAGTAAATATTTAGTTAATTTATTTTTGGGTTTATGAACATATTGAAAGATTTAGTATGACTTCAGTACTTTTGATTGCCATATCTCCAACAGAAAACAAATAAAAAATGTTGCTTTTAAAAAAAAAAAAAAAAAAAAAAAAAAAAAAAAAAAAAAAAAAAAAAAATCGCTCCTGACACGGCTTACTGTTTCAGTTGCTTCCCTGAAGTCTGACGAAGGCTTTTATGCCAATTTGAAAAAGAAAATAACTCTCGTCGCAGCATTGTATTCCATTGATCAAATTTATAATAGGCCATCAGTAAAAGGTTAAGGATACCATCCCTGAAACAGGAATGCCCCTGTGCCTACCTACCCACCTGAGCAGCTAAATGTGGCAACAAACTGCACATATACCAAAATCTGTAGGCAATATAACATGAGCAGTTTGATAGACAGACAATAAGCCTAAGAATCTACCAAGGATAATGATTCTTAGCAGAGACCACTACACAGGAAAAACATACTTTTTGGTTTCTACATGCTTGGCAGTTGATTGTAGAGATGGGAACTGGGTGTCGCTGAAGATTTCAGGAGGTCCTTGTGCAGGCCCCCTCTTCGTTGTGGTCAGTCTGGCTCCAGGAGGTCTGTACACACCTGAAGGCTTTGGCTCTGGAACTTCAACTTCTACAAGAGACATGTACTTAGCATTAGAACAAACTAAGAAACATTCATTTCGTATTAGGGAAAAAAAAAAAAAAAGCTACCGACAAACTAGCAGCTTTATTCCAAATTAAGACAATTTTTTTCACAGTTATCACAATTTCTGTGAAATTAAGCAATTTGCCGTGCAATATGTCGTTCCCTGAGAAGCACCCCCCCACCCACCCAAATAATCTAAACTTTTGATTGGCTAGCTGTGGATGAAGCTGATCTTCCATTGGTTACAATGAAACACAGAAAAGGCTGCCAAGAGAGCCTGTGGCAATGCACAGGCTAATTGTTTAAAAAGGTATTTACACTTTTTGTAAGTTATGCAAATAAGTGATACTGCTTTCTCAATACATGAACCTGACATTTAAATGCTGCAATCTAGTAACAAAATAAATAAAAAACAGTCGCTAAGGTATTGTATCCTGTTTCATAATCAGGGGTTCACACAACTGGTACATTGAAGGTACTCATGTGGAACAAAATCAATGCAGACTTAGTTATTGTTGTATAAGACACAAGCGTACCATCATTATATTTAACAGAAAAGCATTTAAAATAAAGGCAGAGCTGGTGCTCACGGTTTGAAGGTGAGCTATACACGCCTAATGTATAGTATAATTCCAGGAGAGTGGGGTTTACAGGCTTTGTCAACAACGTCCGTGATCAACCTCGCCCACCCGGCTCGCTCCACAAGTGAAACAGAAAATAAATTTCTTAATTTTTCGCTAGCACCTTCCTTCCATTCCATTATTTGCCATTTTCTACAATGTGAACTGAATGGTGTTTCTATTAGCAGTTTAACTAAACACTAAAATTATTAATGGAATAAAATGTTGCAAACAAGAGTTATCAAAACTAAACCTGTGTATCGGTGTTGTACATGTAGGAAGAATAAAACTTGTGTAAGTGTAGCGACTTATACCAGTGCACCTAGACAATGATTAATGTACTTAATTTATTGCATAAAACAAAAATATCTACTGTTCACAAAATCATCATGTAGCTGGCTATTAAGTGTTGTAGTTCAGTGATCACTCACCGACAGGTGTAGTGGCATTAGGTGCTGGTGCAGACTTGTTCCAAGGGCCTGAAATTTTGTCTCCACCACTGATCATGACCATTTCCCCATCTTCACCCATTTCTTCCTTCTTTTCATACTCCTCTTCCTCCTTTTCATCACTGTCAAAAACAGACACGAGTTTAGTTATTCTGTGACCACCTTTGTTAGTTAAATGCAATAAAACAACTCTACGTAGCAGTCATTTTTAACCGGGTAATTTACAGACCAAGGGTATTTAGCGATCCCAACAGCTTTCTTGCAAGTATTTTAGTTCTTGTTTAATGGGCTGACCTTTTATAAAGGGTTTAACCCTTCCGCTGCTAGAAATCATTCATATATGAACAATGATGTAATGGTGATGTCAGACGCCTTGTTAAAACAACCACTGGTTGCTTAACAAATGACTGGCATCTCCAAAGACTTCAAAAAACATTCAGGGATGGTTTTATTTACTTTCAAAACAAACATTACAGACAAAGCCAGATGAGTAAACGTTTTAGTTATTTGTTCAGTAACTGAGTTTTCTGTCTTAAGTACAAAGCTTACCACAAATCATACTAAATTATCCAAAATAAACCCAAAAAGAAATTAACAAAATATTAACTTCAGGGATAACCCAAGCCAATAAGCTACCTTATTATACAGTGCAGCATTTCAGTATTTAAGGGTGGGTTTACACTAGTGTAATATAACCAAGTATCATTGCAGCACCCAACAGTAAGCAGAGTGTGGAAAGCAAGGCGGCGATTTCTTTTTTTGAAGTTACTGATGTCATTGGAACTGCAAACATTCACGCATTAAAAAAAAAAAAGAAAAAAAAAATGAATACGAATACTTGAAACACCCAAGTTGATGAATTACTTTGCTAAATGCACATTTGTATTGAGAATCTATACTTGATTAAAGCAGATAAAAAAAAAACCGCTGCAGTAAATCACACATTAAATGTCACTCACATGCAAAAACTGGATCTTTTGATTTGTATAATGCATAGTACGTAAACAAAAGTTGTTGTATTAAAATCCACCACCAAATTGTTATACTTGGCAAAACTAAATTCAATGATCTATTTTGGATTTTGTTTGTTGAAATCGAAAATTTTGTTCAACCACCCTAGTCAAGTTATGTCAGTCAGACCTCAAAAAGGTAGAATTGTCACCGCAGGCAAAGGGTTAAGGTTCTCTTAAATGCAAGGCCATTCTTTGAATATACAGGGCATCGTCTACCGTTAATATGACAAAGTACACAAAAGAAGTGCAGCACTTTAGTGCATTACCTTAGCTGTAGTGCATGAACCCTCAGTCCAGAGTAGTCCACTTCCTTCTGCTCAAATTCCTTCCATTCTTCATCATCCTGCAAGAATAAATCAGTTAGGGTCAAGAAACTTGTTTACAGCACACTGCTTAACATTAAGCTTGCAATGTTGATTGTTCAGTTTCTTGCTAAACCAGACAATCTGAACAAGGCACACTAATTGTTGAGAAAAGGAAACACCTGAATGCTTTTTTGCAGGTATGAAACTGATACTGAGACTTGGAGAAATAAAAAAAAAGCTTTTTTTATACCACGTTACAGCTGCATGGAACAGAGGCACAATGAATTGGGTGGAATGGGTCAGACAATCAATGTGGCTGAGCTGGGATACAAACCAGGATTTCTTAGCTGCTTGGCCCCCAGCATATACGTCATTTAACAAGGACACCTTACATGAGAATACCAACATCTAGTTGTGCAAAATTGCAAACAAAAATATGAATATCTTGTGTACTACAGATATTATCTTTTCTTACGGACTTCATACAGCGAGAGCCTTTGGTTAAATGCCCTGAACAAATCACAGTGTAAAGCAAATTCCAGCTCAACTAATGACTTTTACAGGAATGACCTCTAAGCAATGAAAACCCTAAGTTGCCGCTAGCTGCTTGCCATGTTGCGACATGCAAAATACTTTCCTGTGTGGCTCAACTAATTTTCACCAAGTTCGCCAAGTTCGGTGACAAAGGCTTTGAAAAATGTCCTTGTGTAAGACTATGCCAGCAGGATTGCTTTAAAAGTGTGCTGGTAGATGAATCAATACATACCGTTTCATTTAATTTTGCCCAACCAAAGCCCTTTAGTCTGATTATGTAACACTCACCAACATAGTTTACCGGGAGGACAGAGGTTCGAATTAGAAACGGGCAGTAAAATAAATAAATAAATAAATAAAATTGTACAAACTAATTATCAGAACCATGCTCTAAAAGATGTAGCTGAATGGAGCAGGAATACCAGGCACCCATGTGCAAAAAATTAAAATATGAGTTGAAGCAGTCATGGTTAATACATGAAATACTGAAATGTTTCGTTGCAAAACCTGCAAAGTTTGTTATTGAAAGAATATTTTCATAAAAACGGCAAACCAGTAATGAAACCAAAAGCAGATGACTTCAAGAAATAAGCACCTTCAAAAGATCACAGGTACGTTCTCCCCTCGCACCGCCGTTTGCTATCTTTAAAATATGCTGAAATACATGTTGGCAATAGCAACACAATGGTTCTAAGAAGATTCGGAAGAGGAACATTTAATAATGAATAATCACATTTATTATTTTAAAAAGGATTAGTCTCACTATGATTTATGGAGTTATAATGTCGGAATCGGTGAAGTATTACTGTCAGTAGTCCCAGGTGAAAAAAACACTATAAAAATAAAATAAATAAAAAACAGGTGGCTGTACAATCCTACTAACATTATTAATCACAGTTATACAAGCTTGTGTAACTAGAGCTGCGCTTGGTCAGAGAGGCATTAATATTAACATACACCAATAGCAAAGGGTCTACTGGCACAATTTTGCTTTACCGTTCTGCAGTGGAAAGAAAACCGCAACACCGTCAAAATAATGTAAAGGATTGTGCAACACATGAATATCTCTGCAGTCACGCTTTTTCATGTGGGACTAGTTTGTCAATTTGTTTGTCAATTCATCCATAAAATGAGTCAATTCATACAGCGGCTTGCGAAAGTATTGACTCCCCTTGGCATTTTTCCTATTTGGTTGCCTTACAACCTGGAATTAAAATGGATTTTTGGGGGGTTTGTATCATTTGATTTACACAACATGCCTACCACTTTGAAGATGCAAAATATTTTTTATTGTGAAACAAACAAGAAATAAGACAAAAAAACAGAAAACTTGAGCGTGCATAAGTTTTCACCCCCAAAGTCAATACTTTGTAGAGCCACCTTTTGCAGCAATTACAGCTGCAAGTCTCTTGGGGTATGTACCTATAAGCTTGGCACATCTACCCACTGGGATTTTTGCCCATTCTTCAAGGCAAAACTGCTCCAGCTCCTTCAAGTTGGATGGGTTCCGCTGGTGTACAGCAATCTTTAAGTCATATCACAGATTCGCAATTGGATTGAGGTCTGGGCTTTGACTAGGCCATTCCAAGACATTTAAATGTTTCCCCTTAAACCACTTGAGTGTGGCTTTAGCAGTATGCTTAGGGTCATTGTCCTGCTGGAAGGTGAACCTCCATCCCAGTCTCAAATCTCTGGAAGACTGAAACAGGTTTCCCTCAAGAACTTCCCTGTATTTAGCGCCATCCATCATTCCTTCAATTCTGACCAGTTTCCCAGTCCCTGCCGATGGTGTTCTCGGGGTGATGAGAGGTGTTGGGTCTGCGCCAGACATAGCATTTTCCTTGATGGCCAAAAAGCTCAGTTTTAGTCTCATCTGACCAGAGTACCTTCTTCCATATGTTTGGGGAGTCTCCCACATGCCTTTTGGCAAACACCAAATGTGTTTGCTTATTTTTTTCTTTAAGCAATGGCTTTTTTCTGGCCACTCTTCCGTAAAGCCCAGCTCTGTGGAGTGTACGGCTTAAAGTTGTCCTATGGACAGATACTCCAATCTCCGCTGTGGAGCTTTGCAGCTCCTTCAGGGTTATCTTTGTTGCCTCTCTGATTAATGCCCTCCTTGCCTGGTTTGTTGTGGTGCCATACTCTTTCCATTTTTTAATAATGGCTTTAATGGTGCCCCGTGGGATGTTCAAAATTTTGGATATTTTTTTATAACCCAACCCTGATCTGTACTTCTCCACAACTTTGTCCCTGACCTGTTTGGAGAGCTCCTTGGTCTTCATGGTGCCGCTTGCTTGGTGGTGCCCCTTGCTTAGTGGTGTTGCAGACTCTGGGGCCTTTCAGAACAGGTATATATACACTGAGATCATGTGACACTTAGATTGAACACAGGTGGACTTTATTTAACTAATTATGTGACTTCTGAAGGTAAAACTGGTTGCACCAGATCTTATTTAGAGGCTTAATAGCAAAGGGAGTGAATACATATGCACGCACCACTTTTCCGTTATTTATTTTTTAGAAACAAGTTATTTTTTTCATTTCACTTCACCAATTTAGACTATTTTGTGTATGTCCATTACATGAAATCCAAATAAAAATCAATTTTAATTCCAGGTTGTAAGGCAACAAAATTGCCAAGGGGGTCAATACTATCGCAAGCCACTGTACAGTAATTCATACATGTATTTGTTAATCTAATAATTGACAAACTAACGAATTCATTAATACGAAAGGATGTACGAACCTGCAAATTTCCAATCAACCAGACAAACTTCCAACTGTCAATCTTGCACTGTGCCGAAAACACTGCAACCTTTCTAGCCAATGGGAGCACACGCTAATATTTTAATCAATGAAAATCCAGCCTCACTTAAAACTGCTTCAGCCAATAATATTGCAGTTTATTAGAAGGTTGTTTCGAAAGATATTCTATTTAACAAGATACTCGACTCCGCTTTCAGTGGAGACTTCCGTCTCACTGCGTGCAAAGCATCGTGGTATAGAGAGAGGCTAAATAAATTCTATGGAGAGTCAATGCAGGCATACAAAATATTGTTGGTTTTCGCCATGTTAAAAAAAAAGCCAGTAGTTTGTTTACTGTACTATACTGTTGTGTTTTGATAATATTTAATATTGTAATGTTATGTATTTCTAAAGTAACCGGTGTTACTGGACTGTTAAATGATTTAATCAATACGCTTCTTTAGAGCGATGTTTCTGCACATGCGCCAACGAACGGGACAGTGCTCAGAAAATAACATTTTTCAAAATTACATTAGCATATTTTTAGCATATATAACTACATATTGTCAGAATATGCTAATGTTGCCGTTTTCTTCAAAAAGCCTTGGGCAAATGTGAAATCTACTTCAAAAGTTATGCATTTTTTTTTTTTTTTTTTTAACATGCAAAAACCAGCAACATTTCGTACGCCTGCATTGACTCCCCATACAATTTTTTTTTGCCTAACTCTCTATATACCACAATGCTTTGCACGCAGTTAGATGAAGTCTCCACTGAAAATCAGCGGAGTCGAATATCTTGTTAAATGGAATATCTTTTGAAACGCCCTTCTAACAAACTTCAATATTATTAGCTGAAGCAGTTATAAGTGAGGCTGGATTTTCATTGTTTAAAATATTAGTGTGTTCTCCCATTGGCTAGAAAGGTTGCAGTGTTTTCTGCACAGTGCGAGATTGACAGTTTGAAGTTTCTCTGGTTGTCTGGTTGATTGGAAATGTGCAGGTCCGTACAGTCTTTCGTTTTAATGAATTGAGAAATGAATGAATGAATTATTAGATTAATTAACAAATACGTTCATGAATTACTGTATGCATTGACACATTTATGGACGAATTACTAGACAAATTGACCAATTCAAAGATTGACAAACAAATTGACAAATTCACGAATTAACAAATTGACAAACTAATGGTCGGCTAGTTTTGGCACAAACGGCGCTCCATAGTTTTAGCTGTCAGAACAGTGCAGACCAACAAATGCTCTCGTTTACGTGAGGATCCTCTAGAACTTATGACAATTTCAATGGATGCTCCTGAGATTTATTAAAGGCCCTTTCATACCCAGCTTGTTTATAAAGATCTGATTCAGAATCCACTTGCAAACAAACTAAAATGTTGCAATTTTGCTTCACACTGAAATATAAACTTATTTTTCTTCAAGCAAATTTAAGCTTGCCTTCACAACTGTAATCACATCAGAACGTGTTTGCTTTGACATTACAATTCTTTCAAGTGAATCTGATCGACTACTTGTGGATGTGACCAAAATTATATCTTCCTGTTGATGCCTAGACGGATGTTAGTGGCGATATCAGTAAAAAGCCTACAGTCAACGCATAAACATGGAGGGTTCCATCCATGTCAGTCTTGTGATAGTACTACTAACTAGATGACACTTATCAACTCCTTGGTTCCCAGTCAAAAGTTCTTAATAACCAAAGTTGTTAATAAGCAGAAGCCACCGTTTCAAGTTAATTTCAAATGTATTTACATGGAGCCAATATAAACTGTACTTTTAGAAAGCACATCACTGAAATAAGTGTTTTAAGAGAACATAACAGAGATTTTACATTTGTTTATTAAACAAAATACAAGAATAAACCACTCAATAAAAACAGGCCTACGGTAAACTACTCCGTAACAACGTTCCTACTATACTACCAATTGTCCTTCGAGAAAAGCAAACTGTTGATACTGTAATTACATTTAATAATCAAGCACAATTTTAAAAATAGCTGTCCAATGTTGTCTGCTTTTACGGTTCGCTATCCCCAGCTGTAAATCTCTCAATTTTGCAAGCAGCTTCATAGCCATTTTCAAAGCCAAAACTGGCATATCCTGCAAAATGCTTGCGCTGCCTGCAACTGTTCTTTCAGTGAACTTTATCAATTTTAGACAGGTCTACACGTTTGGAAGACAATCAGCAGATGTAAATGTACAGAGCATCTATTAAATACTGCATCTGTAATAATGACAATGTATGTTCATTTCGTTTGTTTGACATTTCGGCTGTTACAATGTCAGCACGAAACCTGTGTTAGACATATCACTGAGGAACACCAACATTTTCGTGCGTCATTATGTGCATTGTTATTTAATTTTTTTTGTTTTCCCCACCATACAGTACACACACCTATGCGTGCTTTCCGCACGATGTACTGTGGGTTATGCATTACATCACTTTGTTCGGTTTCGTTTGCGTATTGGATTGTAATGCGATTGCTTTCACACTGTCCGGCTTTGAGCTTGAAACGCATTACAGTTCCCTCTAAATCAGGCAGAGGCCACCTATTCAAGTGAATCCTAGTCCACGTGTTTGGTGCGCACTCTGAAGTGTTTGGACGTTTCACACCTGCCAAAACGAAACAAAACTTGGTGTCATCTGAACTCATGTGAGAATTATCTTCTCCAAACAAACTAGGTGTGAAAAGGGCCCCAAGACTTTGATTTGGAAAGAACACCAGTCATTTTTGACTTGGGTGCTAAAAGGAAAATTTAAAAGAACTTTTAAACAGCAAAACTGTAAATAGATAAGATGTTGACAGCTAACCACAGAGACATTGGTACATGTTTTACAACATAGATTTTTACGTCGTGAATGGGGGGGGGGGGGGGGGGGATTTTCAAAAGAAAACGTTTTATGGTAAGCTTGTCTTTGTGTATTTCTACCACCATTATTTCTACCATGTACTGTTTTGCATGTTAACTTTGTTAACAGCGTTCGGTATTAAACACTGCATCGTGTAGAGGCAAATCGTATTTAGCAGTTTTAAGCCGGTTTAAAAGGAAACTATAGTGTGGACAGAGCCTTAGAGCAGGGGTGCCCAATCCTGGTCCTGGAGAGCCAGTGCCCTCCTGGTTTTTTGTTCAAACTGTACACAAATTGATTCATTGGACCAATTAAGCTTCTAATAAGCATTTGATTGGTCCAATTAAGTAATTTACGGCACAGTTGCAACAAGCCAGGAGGGACACCGACCCTCCAGGACCAGGACTGGGCACCCATGCCTTAGAGGGAATGTAGCAATAAAAATTGCGGAGAAACATGGCAGGTCAAAATTAAGTTTTGTATCTCAGTTTGCCAAACCTATAAAAAAATTTAAAAATGTAAAAATTCACGTATTCCAAGTGACAAGACACATACCAGGAAGGTTTTATTTTGTTTTTTATTGACATTAACTCAAATCATCTTTTTTTTTTTGTCTGCCTTTGAGACAATAGTCTAACCTTAAGCTGTTCTGAAGACCATTTATTCCTTTAGATATACATTCAGGAAAGTAAGTAGGTACACAAAATACCAGTAACCCATCATTAATATAGTAGCCCAAAACTCAACTTACCATTAGCATCAGTAGGATTTTGACAATGGAGTACTAACCATAGTTTTAAAACCAAAAATTAATTTCCTCTTATTAGTATTCTCACTAGTCTCCCCTTTGCTTCTTTAACACCAATACCTTTGGACCCAGTGAGAGGAGCATCCTACAGATGTACAGTACTGTTAATGTTAGGATTTTCAAATACAATGATGTGACATAACCGAGATCCTATTGCAAGTGACTGCATCAGCATTGATTAATTCAAAATGATCCAACAGTAAATGCATAAATCTCTGTGTAAATGGGTTTCCAATGAAAGCAGCATAAACTACTACTAAACGAAGCTACTACATACTTTTATTATTTTTTATGCTAATCAAAAAATACTTTAGGTAACCATATCAGACTTTACTGTATCTCACCCACAATCCTATGACCTATTTGTTAATGTTTATTAAAAACAGGAAAATATTTTTTTTTAGTTTCCTCGGACAACCATGTGGTCGTCCATGATGTATCACTGCAACAGTAATTATGCAGGCTGTATGATACACGATCCCATTTTCTTCGTAAACGATGAAAATGAATGTGCGTGGTGGTGCTAATGCTGCTTTTCTGATGAATCTGCTGGCTGCGTACAGTCAGCACATACCAAACCATCAATCAGGCCTTCGGATATTGACTTTCCAATTCGCCCACCTGGCATTTACAATGTGCACGTCAAATATTCAGTTATATACCTCTGTATAAAGCAGGCCTCCTAAAGCATTGCGGCTTTACATTATCCCGCACTTGATTGGGCCAGGTCATGATATTGCCACATATATACCAGATTCATTAAAGATAACTGTCATACTAGAAAGGAATATTTCATGCAGATGCAGGCTGTATATTATTGCCTCCATATCTGTACTCTGACATTTAAAAGCATACCATATTTTACGATTACGGAACATCTTTATTCTGTAAAACATAATAAAACATTATTTAATTTCTAACAAAGTTCTGTAAACTCCATAGTTGTGTGTGTGTGTTTTTTTAAATCAATTTGGCCTTATGTCCACATCACTCTTGTGGCGACATATGCGGCACCAGCTGACACTAGAAATTCTAGAATTCAGATAAAAAGAAAGCCATTATACATGTTTTAAACCATTACTTTGTAGAAACAAATATTATTATTGAAACCTATTGTATTGCAAACTAAAAGAAATGCTCTGTCTGTGATTTTTTTCCTGCTGCGCTCCCGAGTCCCATTAAATATCCAGTGGTCAATTTTTACCTTTTCCTGCTGGGTATCCTGGTTCTCGTTTTTCGTCAGTTTCTCTTTCTCTTTTTTTGTCTTCCTTTGAGTAATGGGTCCTGGGGCTACCGCTTGTTCTTTTCCTTTCTTCTTCTTTTTGTCCCTCTTGGCAAAGAAATCATCTAAGCTCTTTTCTGCACTACCACACGTAGTATCGGCCATATTCCTCTTTTAAAAAACTATTTTATTTCAAAAAATGTAAACACCAAAGCAAACTCTAAAAACTGCCCTTTATTTCTATTGGAATCCTTTAATTCCAGTTTATTCTCCTATGATTTAATCAGGAGACAATTGTAGTTACATTTGTTCAACCGCTCACTGTCTCTCCACTGAACCGCTGACTAACATGCTCAAAAAACCAACCGGATAGCCACAATCTAACATCTCAGCCAGCTCGGGCTCTGAAAATGTGAGTGACGCAGGAGGTGGGCAATACAATAGCAAGTAGTTTAAGACTGAACCAATCCATAGCCAGAAAGGCGGAACTACCGGGAATAGGGTTGGTTGCACCGCTACACAAGCATGAACTTCAGGGTGCAGCAAGTTTGTGACCGAGCCAGGAACATGGAGAGTAGGGGAAATTAACTGTGGGGAAATAGTACCGAAATCTGATCACTAATACAGAAACTGACCTGCCACATGCCAAGTCTGCCAATTTTGTCTGCCGATGTAAGTGCCTGATCTCCCATCTCCGGGTGATTTAAGAAACTCCAGATAATTTAGGTCGTCAATTGTAATTTTCTAGAAGCAGCACATGAGTTCTTAACACTCGTCTCCACCGCAGCCCCCATACCCCACCCAAGTCGCTAAAGTTGACCCAGCTGAAGTTAGACACTTAGTCAAGATAGACAGGTATTCATCGTTAAGTGTTTATAACTTGTTTAATTGATTATTGGGAATAACCGCTTTCTGCAGCAAAATAAGGTTAATAAATGTATTGCCCCATCCACAAATCAAAGACAATTAACCCCCACCACTATCACTAAAATCGTAAAAAAAAAAAAAGAAAAAAAAGATTGATATTCTAATTATTATCTTAGGTAAATAAGCCACTATGTTACTTAACCACTACTACCATATGAAAGTACACACTGTACACAAAATATTGATACCGAATGTATTACTCTTGCCCCTGGAAGAGGGCCCCAAAACCCCTCAATCTGGTTGCTAAGGAATAAAAATAATTTCTATAAAATCTAGTGCCATAGTGCCAAAGTTGCACCCCTGTATGTTCTTCACTTTTTAGTTAGTACACAGAACCAGTCCGAGCTGAGCCTGGCGCAGAGGTCGAATCCTGTTGGAAACGTGCTGAGTTATTAGAGATGAAGTGGATGATTTAAACTAACCTGTATTGATTGAAATAATATGATATACTCTTTGTCAATAATGATAGTAATACTGTATATACTCCTTTCAAATAGATCTGTAAAACCAGTAGAAAATATTATTAGCATCTATGAAAGCACCTGCTGGAAGGAATCAAACTTGGCAGGCTCTTATCATAAGGCCTTGTTAACATATTCCAGTTTTATGAGAAAAAGTAGCCAGTTTCTTTTGTTACTTTACTTTCATTACTTCTTGTCTCATATTAATCAACACCAAAAAATTGACAAAAGGCTAGGATGTCTTAAAACCTGCATCAACTGGATTTTGTATGAATAGAGAAAGGGGTCAGACTTAATTCAGTAAAGTAATATTTCCATTTCTAGGACCAACTGTTATAATGAAGTAACTTAATTAGAATTCTAAAGTCATTTAAAGTTAAACTGTTATACAAATAACATTATTACTGTTGAAAGAACATATTACAGTTAAAAACAAAAGAAGTTCAGTACTAACTGACTGTGACAGAAATACAATGATTCCTTGTTGTAAATCTCCCTCCCGACCTGTAAGGGCGCTAAGCAGTGAGAACAGAGTTCTTTGGACGGGCTGGTCTGACAGTTCTTTCCCAGGGTCGGGAAGTCGGCCTGTCTGGAAGAAGGAGAGACTCTATTGCAAGAACGTATTGACCCGGAAGGGAAAAGATGTGGTAGCCATAGACACTCGTTTACCAAGGGGTCATGTGTGACAGCATAAAAGGGGACGAAGAATCGTGTTCTGTTCCTTCGCATTGGTTTACATGGAGAACCGAGAAGGACTGAGAACAAACCAGTCACAGAAAAGTAAACTGTATCACCCACAAAGCGCGCTACTGCACTCACCCAGGACTGGTGACAGTGTACGTATTATTGTGGGGTGGATATGTGTGGTTTAATTATTATGCCAGATACTTCCTGGTGCCCAAGAGAGACAGCGGTTTTAGACCTATTCTGGACCTCAGGGTCCTTAACTTGTTCCTCAAACAGAGGAAGTTTAATATGTTGACATCACATTGTATCCTCCAGTCTGTCTAACCGGGTGACTGGTTCACATGGAGCGACCTGCAAGACGCCTACTTTCATGTCCTGATCCGTCTCGCGCACAGAAAATCGCCTGTCAAGGCAACGCATATGAATTCTACGTGCTGTCATTTGGCCTCTCGCTGGCGCCCCACACATTTTCAAAGTGCATGGATGCAGCACTGGCTCCACTCAGGTTGCAAGGTATTCGGATCCTGAACTATCTGGACGATTGGCTAGTTTGCACGCATTCCAAAAGACGCGCAGAGGCGCACACAAAACAGGTCATAGATCGTGTGACGAAGTTAAGACTCTCAATACATCAACAGAAGAGCAACATTGTACCATCTCAGTCCACAGTGTTACCTGGGATCAAACTGAACTCTGCTAGCATGCTTGCCTCACTGTCGGAAGGCAAGATTCGGTTGTTGGTGGCCACATTCTCCCTATTCAGAGAGGACGCTCTCCTACAGGACAGAGTATATCAAAGGTTGTTGGAGCTGATGGCAGCCAACTCGAGAATCCTTCCACTAGGGCTGCTGAGAATGTGCCCGCTTCAAGCCTGGGTAGATATGCTCAAGGTGCACCCGGTCCGAGATTGGTACCGCCTGGTGCAAGTGTCCACTCAATTGAAGACACTGGAGTGGTGGCTCCGTCCTGGCAATCTGCGCCTCGGATCTCCCCTCAGATCCCCTCACAGAAGGGAATTGACCACTACAGACATCTCCAGCCTGGGCTGGGGAGCGGTCTGGAATGGTTTTCCAGATGGTACTGGAATACCCAAATTTATGGTACCCAAACCTAGCCCAGCTCCAACTCTAGGTCTGGCCGTTGAACGTAGCCAACTATTCAGACAAGGTTTGCAAGATGCGGTAGTGGAAACACTACAGTCTGCTAGGGCACCAAGCATTAGAGCCCAGTACTCATATAAATGAAAAGTTTTCCAAGACTGGTGCCTTGCCGAAGGTCACAATCCTGTGACCTGCCCTGTTGAGATGATGTTAACCTTCTTACAACACTTGTTTGATGCAGGCAAAACAGCGTCCACTTTGAAAGGTATACCTGGCAGCAATATCAGTGTTCCATGACAAGATTGACCCGGTGTCCCAAGTGGGATCTAAAGCTGGTACTGCGGGCCGTTATGGGTCCCCCATTCGAGCCCATGGCATCAGCAGAACTGCGCCCAGTTTCATTGAAGGGGACATTTTTAATAGCCATTACCTCTGCCAGACGGGTAAGTGAGCTCATGCGTTGTTTATTGATGACACATGCATGACCTTTATAGGAAGTGACTTGTGGGTAACCGTGACAGGATGACAGAGGGCTGAGGCTCAGAGGCAATGTAAAGGCAAAAAAATAAAGTGCTTTATTAAACAAAAATAATCAAATAAATAGGCACAAGGGCCAACAGAAAAGAGGTTCAAACAGAAATAAGTGAACTTACAAAGTAAATGGTCAGGTTCCAAGTCTTTTTTAAAAACAAGACACTCTTCTTTCAAAACACAAAACTCTCCAACACAAAGCAAACTCCCAAACAAAAAAACACACCTCCAGCCAGGGCCTCTCCCCTGGCTTTTATCCCCTGTGGCTGGAGCAATTCAATTACAGCTCCAGCCACATTCTCACATGTTTTCCTGGCAGGGAGAAATTTAACCCCCTCCCTACCAGTTCCAAACACATTCATATAGATGGGGCAGTTCCCCGTCACAGTAACATTAAGAACAAATCCATTCTTTTTGTCAAAGGTGGTATCCTCTTTCCATATTAACCAACCAGTGATTTTGGAAACTTTCAGAGCTCTCCCACACAAGTCTGAGGAGGACCGTAAACAGCACACGCTGTGCCCAGTTCGGGCTCTGCGCTGTTATCTGAATAGGACAGCATCCTGGAGACAGTCCAACCAGCTGTATGTCTGCTATGGGTCCCTCTCTAGAAGTCAGGCCCTATCGAAGCAACGTCTAGCGCACTGGGTGACAGATGCGATACACTTGGTGTATGAACAGATGGACTCCCTGTTACCGGGGGACATTACGGCCCATTCTACCAGGGGCCAGGCAACTTTGTGGGCTTTTCTTCATGGCGTCTCCTTAGATGAGTTATGCAATGCTGCTACGTGGACAGGTAGTCAGACATTTGCACGATTTTACCACCATGATGTTGCAAACTGAGCGAGACCCTTTCTGGGCTCTAGGGTGTTGCAGGCGGCATGCCCTTAGGCATCATGTGGGCTCTGAGGCTATTGCTGTGGGGTTGTACTGTCGGTAATCTGGAGCCATGACAGCTTTGGTACAGCTTCCCATTCGGTAATGGTTGTCATTCAATTGAAAGAGAATGACAACCATTACCCTTCGAGGTCGTGTCCCCAGCTGACCGAAAGAAAATGGCGATGTGCTACTATGAGGACGTCCCTCTTCGGCAGGAGGTGGGAGGGATTTTCCCCTCACAGCAGGGCCCTGATAAGGCAGCTTTTTTATATATGCTGAGTGATTGGTGGTCAAATGTAATGGTTGTCATTCTCTTTCAGGGAATCAGGGTTATGGCAATAACCTAACGTTATCCATATGTTCACTTTGTCCATTGTCATGCTCACCAGCAAAATATTATTAGTCTGCTCAGTTGTCGTCATTTGATCTTATTGATTCAGAACTCATCCGTCAATTTAAAGTAGACTTTTCCAATGAACAACTGGACATGGCAATGTTACCAAATGCTATGCAAAGAAAACTTCAAAGTGAACTAAGGGTTTTGTACAGCAGTGCTGAATTCAATAGTGTAAAAAGAGTATCGACATTGCTTAAAGTGCTGGAAGAGAACAACGTTCAGGGCACTTTTTCAGAAACCTTTCAACTGATGGAGATCGCCTTACTTCCTCAGTAACAATAATCACAGAGATGTTTCTGTACACTGAAATGTGTAAAGACTTTCCTGTGCAATACAATGACCCAAGACAGACTTAATACAGTATTCCCGACTTTAACAACCAGGCTTTCATTTAGTATGCTTATGATGTTATTATATACAACACATCTTTTAACTGAGCACAATATTAATAGATTCTGAAAAGAAATGTTGGTTTTAATAGCCCAGTCCCTATTGTTTGTTAGGCTACCATCTGCCACAGGTAATACCAGGGACAGCACTTATCCACAAAAGAAGTACAAATGTTATTCTTCTCTACAGTGTTGAATGCTATCCCAGAGCTGCACAATTGTGCTGTGGTAACCGACAGAGAATGGAATTGTGAGGGCCATAACAAATGCACTTCCAGATGCAAAACATTTGATTTGTGGGAACCATTTATTGAAGGAAGTGGAACACTAGGTTACACCACAAGAAGGAACTAAGGCAGACAAATCTGTATATTTAAATAATGTTGTTTGCCTACTAGACAGCAAAAAAGAGGATGACTTTTAAATCCTTTAGAGCAGCTGGATAAGAAATGGATTTTAGGCTTTCTATAATCTGAAACAAAAACACATTGGAAACGTGAAACGTCAAGTTATCAAAAGTCCCCAACAATTTAAAGTGGAGATATAAAAAACACAAACCAAATTTGATGCAAGGTCGATCTGCTTTTATTGTGCCTAAAAAACACAAGCCAAGTTAGAAGAAACAATTGGGGCAACCTTGACCCCCATCGCTTTTACAGTGGTGCCTATTTGCTTGGTGCTGGCCAAGGTTGCCCCAATTGTTTCTTCTAACTTAGCTTGTGTTTTTTATATAAGTTAGAAGAAACAATTGGGGCAGCCTTGGTCCCCCATTGGTTTTACAGTTGTGCCTTTTTGCTTTGTGCTGGGCAAGGTTGCCCCAATGGTTTCTGGAAACTTGGCTTGTGTTTTTTATATATCCACTTTAAATGGCTGGGCACTTTTGATAATTTGGTGTTTTTGTTTCAGATATCACTTCTTTTTTCACTTAATGGATAATAACACACAGATTATGGGAATAGCAACATTGTTCAACCTATATTGAGGTAATATATTGTTGTTTGGATAGGGTAAATGTAAATAATAGCCTACTCTGTTGAGAGGGTTAAGATGTGACTCTGTGCAGAGTAGCGGTTATATAGTTGGAGTGAAAGTTTGACTAGTTAGGGTACAAGATTTGCAAGTAGTATGGCAGTAAAGTTACAGTTTTTAACAAGTAACAAGACTAAGAAGATTTTGTAAATAACGTATGTATTTTCCCGATTATATTGAAAGATTTCATCTGATTTTGCAAACTATTATAATAAGCTTGATACGTTCATTTATTATATTGTAATGTTTTCATGTTTATGAAGTAGTACTCAGGGAGATGGTGTTGAATTCTCAAAATGTTTGTTTTATTTGAAACTACAGAGAATTCCTGTCAGGTGCCGGAATTCATGGAACCAAAATAATAACCCTACGTTTTAGTCTTGGCATTTTCACTGCATATTCTCTCTGGTCACAGATCACATGCTCGCTCAGTCACACCCACAGTTTCTCTTTCAAGTTCAGTGCTGGACTGTGTCCAGTCCCCAGGCTCATGCACCCCCTTATATAACCTCTCGTCGTTTCCTGCCGCTGTCCGACTCATCAACCAGTCATATCCATGCTCCCCACTCATTCATTCACTCCCCCTTCCCATGCTAAGTAACGGCGTGACCCGTTCCCCTTACAATACATGTAACATAAAAGACAGACAAGACAAACGGAACAGACAACAAGTCCTGCAACAAAGCAATTGTCCGGGTCATTACAATATATTTTTAAACTTGAAAGTAAAAATATATGAAAGCACGATGACCTTTATGTACAAAAATCTTCACTAATATACAACTGATCAAGAACTGTTGAGTATGTATTTTTGTCTCATACAGTATTAAATGGCAGTGTTTATATCTGATAATGAAATATATATTGATTGTCTATATATTGATTTATGTATTCATTTATTTTAATATTTATTGTTATTTAGGTATTTTTTATGATTTAACTTTTATCAAAGGTATTACCAAATATATAGGCGCAGAAATCAACATAGCTTTTGCTCAGAAATTAACGTTCCTTTTGCCCAGTGGGACCACAAAATAGTTGCTACTCTCATCAACCTTATCGAGAGGAACCATACTTCTTTGTGCCAATAGGGACACATGAGCATTACACAGACAGGTAACATAAATGTTTCAAAGATCAAGATCAGAATCTCACAATGATGATGATGACTCAAAAAATCTCCAAATGTAAAAATAATCCAGAGAATTCTTAGCTGGCTGACTTCACCTTTACAAAATACTGCTGATGGTTGTTTTTAAAATCACACGCACATGTCCGGATATAATTATATATATATATATATATATATATATATATATATATATATATATATATATATATATATATATTTGCAGGCAAATGTTCCATTTTAAAACTGAAATAAATCATTTAATATAATATATCTGTTGATATACAGACGTCACAATAAATGTGTTCCCTAGTATATTTCCAGGTTGACAAAAAGTTAATTGTCATTAAACTCGGATGACCTGTAATATATATATGCATGGATAAAAGTGCCTGGGGTTTGCAAAAATCTGCCAAAAAATGGTAGAAAAAGGAGGACATTTTTACCTTACTTTAGCGACATCTCTCCTACTGTATGACAGGTATTGACTTTTCTTTCTACATTTCACCTGAGTGTTGGGAACTACAAAGTAAAAGCGAAATGGTGCTTTTGGCTGATTCACTTTTCTTGTGCCAATACCCTGATAACATATAGAAATCATTGCTGTATAGAGAGTCTCTAGCAGTTCTCGTGATCACTGAGGAACTGCCGTTCCTCTCAATACTTTGGTGTAACAAAAAACATGTCAGAAAGCATGAATGCTGTGCTCAAATGACTCATGCAATGGAAGGAGGAAGTCAACATAGATGTCACTGTTCAAACGTTTTATCACAGGGAAGTTTTAAAAGGATGAAGAAACTAACATTATCATATGGAGATGGACCTTGCAGAGTTTCTCTATGACTATGTTGCACCAGATGACATTATAAAAGTCTTGCAAGATGGCAAGTGGAAACCAAATTGCAACAATGAGAAACCAGAAATAAAAGATTATAGACCGAAAACATTGCAGGAATTAGCAGAGATGATTTTGGTGTATATATTCATGCACAGTTGATTAACTTTACTGTTAAAATGCTCAGAGGTAAGAATTATGTAGTTAATCTTTTTCCTGATGAAAAATGTTCATGTAACAGCACCCAGACATGCTACCATATTGTGGCTGCAAGGCTGTCAATTGGTGTGAAAAGGTACAAGAAAGTATATAATTTGCCTCATTGCAAGTTGGCCTGATCATCCAGGTACATTACTTTTGCTACTTTCCCCTGTTTGCCCACTTCAGGGGGCGGACATCTGGCAGCAATGCTCTGCTGGGTCGACCTGGCTGGGCTAGTTGTGGACTGGAGACAGGTGGTGGTGGAGCTCACAGGTTCTTGCGGGGTCACCTTGGGGCGGTCACTGGTTACCCCAGTTTGTCCAGGGCAAGGGCTGGGCCCTTTTGCAAGCGTTTGCCAGCAGCACTGAGAGGCGGGTTTTGAGGAGCACCCTCTGGAATTCCAGGCCCAAGATGCAGGGTTCCTGGACCTTGATGGGATCTTTCCTGCTTCTGAACACCAATGTAATAAATTAGTGTAGAAGGAACAAACTATGGCAGCAGGAATCTTCCAAACAGTAACGCTTTTATTGTTATAGCAAGTTACGGCAATGCAGCAGGTTCTTCACATCGACCACAAACAGCACAAACAGGCTGCTATCTTTATAACACCCACCCCCCCAGCTCCAGATGCACCCAGCGGTCCCTTGAAACCCTGGCTGTGCGGGTCATTGCTTGTGCAGAGTTGCATGCAAAGCCCCAAACAGTAAAACATAACGCTGTAGTCAGAATGATTCCCCCGTTTGCAAGCAACACAACTGTAGAATTGTGTGTGCAATCAGTCGTGCACACAATTTTCAAAGTGCTTTACAATAGCACAGCTCAGCAACACACAGTTCTTTTCTTTTCAAAAAGCAGTTAAAGACTTCAAATTCAAAATGTTTATGTTTCGAACAACTGGAGTCCATCAGTATTTCTGAAAGTTTCTCCCCCTTTTCCAATCGTTCGATCGCAGTTAGTTTAAACTTTGTATGTGTTTATATGCCCTCTTTTAATCGTGTTCTTAATTTTAATGATTAACTAGGGTACTTTGGTCTCAGTATACAGCTGTTTTTTTTTTTTTTTCCCGGTGTCTCTCTTTGGACCTAGCGTGACCTCAGTGACCTAGCATCACCTTAAATCAGTTATTATTGGGGGAAAAACGTTGTGTCTCGCATATTCGAATGTACAGCATAACGATGTCTGAATTAGCGAGGGACTACAGTATATTACATGAATATATATATAAAAAAAATTATAAACAAACAAAAATTTCAATTGGGCATTAAACATTATTTCACATTTACTGTAGCACTAAGTAGTTCATAATACACTTCTACAGTAGATAGAAAAATATATTAGATAGATATGGAAATGTTATTTGCACACATGTGCTTCTGTGTTGGAGTATAAAGCATGCAAAAGCTTCATGAGTAAATAACATAAAGCACAATGTTAAGCACACACCAACAGACAGTTAAGTTTCAGTGAAATTAAATAAAAGATATATTAAATGTTGACATTGCATAATGATACACTGTACAGCAAGGCAATGTGGATTCCACAGATCAGCCTCAGAGTATTCGCTTGGCAGTAAGTTAAGTCTGCTCAGGTGCATTGTGGACTGTAGATTCTTAACACTAGTGTGCATACCAGTGCTGGCATGAAACTATGTAAAAAAAAAGAATACATCGGTCCCTGATTGGCTCACCGGGCAAAAGAACAGCCGTGTGGTGTGCAGGGTGAGTCATACCGAGCAGGTGCGTCCTGGCTGTGCAGAGCTGCCAGTCTTCATTGAAGATTCCGAAGGGAGCGTCACATTGGCTCTGGTGCTCCTGTAGGTTAGAGAAGCAAAACCAGCAGGGACTGCTTCTCCTCGTCGTGCTACAGCGAAACCTCCTTTACCATGCTTACTACTCTTCACAGTGCTTTAGCATGCTTTCACTGTGCCTTATTACACTTTGCTGTGCTTTTACTATGGGAAAGTATTACAAGGGATAATGACCTATTGCACAGCATTGAATCCCCACAAAAATATTTTCAAAATCATATTTCAGATTTGATAGACAGAATTCAAGAGAAGGTGAGCTAAATTATATAAAGGAAGATGGGTTTTGCTGTTTGAACTAAAAACTCAGATAGAATTTTCATTTTAAGAATGCATCGATATTTATATAACAAAAGAAAACCCGAAGGCACATGTCCATGTCGCTAGCGGGCAGGTAGTAATGCACTTTGGGGCTGCTGGTAGACTAGTTGTTTGAATAATCTGTCTGCTCCTTGTCTGACACTCCCTCGGGAGGATCCTGGTAGCCCTCTGGAACACAAATTGCCGCTGTTGAATGCTTCACCAGAATGTTTGTTGATAGGTGGGAGGAGCATGGGAGAGGCTAGAAATATCCCAAACCAGAACTGACCACCTGGAGTGATATTAAACTGGATGAAATGAATTGAATTGACCTCTGTTTAGAGCTACTGCAGTTGTGAGAGGTGAAAACAGAGGCTCATTCCATTCGGTAAAATGGTCCAACTGGAAATAATTAAATCTATACATAGTTACACAAACCATTTAAAAAATCATGTGCTGGGCACTGAGTGATTTCATGAAAATCAGACTCAATGAGAAGAAACAAGGTGTTTTGATACCATTCAAGAATCCACACAGGTTTTAGTAGCTAAAGAAAAATATTGTTGCTGCCACATCATTTTGCATGCAACATGGCAGGCCCAGCTGAGACCTGCACTATTGAAGCCAGAATAGCTATATGGATAGCTATAACAAGTAAAGAAGCACTGTCAATCAGCACAATTGATAAACTGTCTGGTGCTGTTTGATATTTGCTTGACACTTTTGCAGACATAAAAGTCCCAATGACATTTAAATAGGCTTTGTCGAATTTTATAAGTGGAATCACATCGGTATTAAAAACATACCTGTGAAGTATTCTACCAAGGAAGATTCTTAGGGTTAAAAAATGGTCCATTTAAAAATTAAAAATGCTTTTACTTAAACAAGGAAAGAATGCTAGATATGTTGAAAGCTATTTTAGCTTTTATGTTTCTAGAGAAACCAGAGTTCAGAAAGTTTTGGATTTGTAACATGTTCATTGACTTAATAAAGCAAAGCACAGTGGTGTCGCCGTGCTGCTGACAAACTGGCTTTGTGTTCCCAGGGTTTTAGTCAATTTTAGGCCTCATGACATTATCATATTATTAAATTGTGCCTCCAATTTAATATACCAAGCATCAAAAGAAACGTATCACTATTATAACACATTTATTTAAAAAAAAAAAATAGGTATATAAATGATGGACATTGACGAAATGTTTTTGGTTTCTTTTTAATCACTCGATCATTCACCCTTGATCATGACACGCTTGAGTGGCTATGACAGAGCATATGCACCTAATCACCTAATTAGTGAGAAAGTTGATTGGACACTGGACATGGAGTGATTTCAACTGTTGAATTGCAAGCTTGAATAAAAGCAATAAAGAAAATCACAGAAAAAAAAACAAATATGTCATGTCTGTCAAGAGAGCAGTGCCCTCGTTCAATTGGCATGTTGGAGGCTGGACTAGAAGCCTCCTGGAAGAAAACTTGTTTCCTTCTGCTCTGACAATGTTCCCCAACTCTGAGGATTGGTTTTTCCAGCAGGACAATGCTCCATGCCACACAGCCAGGTCAATCAAGGTGTGGATGGAGGACCACCAGATCAAGACCCTGTCATGGCCAGCCCAATCTCCAGACCTGAACCCTATTGAAAACCTCTGGAATGTGATCAAGAGGAAGATGGATGGTCACAAGCTATCAAACAAAGCCGAGCTGCTTGAATTTTTGCGCCAGGAGTGGCATAAAGTCACCCAACATCAATGTGAAAGGAGAGCATGCCAAGACGCATGAAAACTGTACTTGAAAATCAGGGTTATTCCACCAAATATTGATTTCTGAACTCTTCCTAAGTTAAAACATTAGTATTGTGTTGTTTAAAAATGAATCTGAACTTATTTTCTTTGCATTATTCGAGGTCTGACAACACTGCATCTTTTTTGTTATTTTGACCAGTTGTCATTTTCTGCAAATAAATGCTCTAAATGACAATATTTTTATTTGGAATTTGGGAGAAATGTTGTCAGTAGTTTATAGAATAAAACAAAAATGTTCATTTTACCCAAACACGTACCTATAAATAGTAAAACCAGAGAAACTGATAATTTTGCAGTGGTCTCTCTCAATTTTTTCCAGAGCTGTATAAACCTATAGAAATGCTTATATAGTTTATTATAGAATAGTTATTTGTACAATTTGATAATATGACTTAGCTACTATATTAGTAAACTATAGTGTTCTTCTGGCCACTGCTATAGGATATTATTGTATTTATACTGCTGATTTGGTACCTTTTATTTAATCTTGTAACTAAATAAATTAAGTTTTAGATGTAAACATTTTATGTGACACATTACCAGCCAAACTGTGCTTTAAAAATGAAACAAAAATAAACTTTAGCATGAGGTTGAGGTTTTATTCAGTTATTTTAAATGGTCACAAAATGCAGATTAAGATAGGTACAGCCACACCTAGATATCAAATGTCACAGCCTTAAAAGCAACTGAATATCTTCAAATTTGAAATGCTATATCAACCACAACAATCAGCCCTCCTTAGAAATATGTCAACTCCTTCTTACAGATTCATATTACATCATGTCTTGTTATTGCATCTTCTATTTTTGACTTGTAGAAAAACCTGCTAAAACAAAAAGAAAAATGCTTCATAATTAAAAAAATATTCACAGTATCAGTAATACAGTTAAAATTAACTTAAATTAACACTGAGGGCCTGAATTTCAGAACTTGGTAATCTATGTTGAGTGAACCTTGAATAATAAACAGGAATAAAAAAATCAAATCAATTTTTTTGCATATTTATGCCAAAACAAAACATTACATTTAAAGTGAAAAAAAAGCAATGAAACAATATCCATCCACCTGTGTACTTTTAAAATTGTGAGTACATTGAATCAAAATCCACTTGCCAAGCTTTGAAAAACATGCCCCATACATCACACTTTTAAAATATTTTTATAAATGATTAAAATGCTGTTTACTGTGCAGTATTTTACAAGCATAAAGGCATAATAACTTAACCAATAGGGTTTAGTTTTATTAGAAAAAACTAGAAGGTACAAAAATAATTATGACAGAAATGAACACCTAATTAAAGGTATCCTTACAGATGTATTTATTTTAATTTATGACTACATTTCCGTAACAGAACACATTTCCAAAACCTTGCTCTTGATGCAAATGTGTTTATCAGCATTCAATAAGGTTTTATATGTTATGAATAGGGCTTGTAAAAATTCATGTCAAAATTTGCACAAACAGGCTGACCTGCTTTTCAGTCCTATACTGTACTCCAAGATTGTCTGTATAGTGACTCCAATTAAACTGATCTAAAAAAAAGTAATTAACACAAAAACTGGCTAATTATAAAAAATGAATTAATAATGAGGGTCAATTAAGGTCTGAGGCTGACAAGCTTAATGTAATGATAAAAAGGGTTTTAAACTTTTAAAAAGCATCTGAAAGATGCAAACAGAAAGGTGACTAGTTCTCTGCCAATAGAGTTGCTCATTGATCTGAATCAGTGGTTTGAAAGCTGTAACAAGTTCATCAAATGCATAGTAAAGTTGCTGAATTAATAAATACATACCAAGCACTGCCACAAGAGATACACAGCACAGATGCCAGAATAAACTGTATTAAAACTTTCCACGAAGTTTCTGAAAAATTGACAAATTTTCAAACCATGCTTCATTCAACCAGCTTTTTCCTTCTCAAAATCAATGTGTACGTATTTGAAAGGGTGTAAATTTAATGAATGAGATAGTATAGTGCCAGCAGCCTTCTAAAGTGCTCTGTTTAATAAACTGCCCCTCTGTAATAATAAAAATAAATTAATTATTGCTAACAAGTTGTCTGTGGACCATACTCTAAAAGTTCTTTACTCCAAAATGTCAGTTGCACATTTTTTTTCTGAAAAAGAAATTACATTTTCTAAAACAAATAAGAAACAATGCTATTAACAATAAGAAGCATTGAATATTTGGGTTGTTTATTTCTGGTTTGCTAAATGTATCAGGTGTGCTTTTCCTTTTAAAAAATGTGTTAATGTATAGTACAAAGCTTTGAGAATCCTGTTTAAAAATAGTAAGGAAAGTTTTATGAATACCAGATTAAATTAATCGATCCGATCTATTATCTATTTAATCTCTGTATTTAATTGTACCCACTTGTGGAAGGTTCCGGGTCTTGTGTTTCTGAATCGTGGCTAGCAGGCTGGCCTTTACTATCTGCTGGGTCTCCATGGACTAACCTAGATAAAGAAGTATAGCAACAAGTCTCAGTGGATTTATCACACATTATAGGAACATAAGAGCCTAAGAAAAGCTAGGAACAAGACACGGCAATTTGACCCTGCTTATCCACTGATTGATCTCATAAGGATCTTAATGGCTTTGTATTTAATTCCTACATTTTTTGCGACTGGTTTGCTATATTATTTCTGCCTAATTTTCTAAGCTGTCTAAATCACTTTTAATTTCCTGGGTCTAAACTTCTTTAGATTGCACTATGTAACACAATTTATGTTCCTGGGTAGTAAGTGTTATTTCCTAATTGCTTATGCCTCAAAAGTATAGAAAATGGCTATTATTCCCCACAAACTTTGCTTTTGTGACCAGGACAGTGATATTTCAAAATATCACTATTTCCAATGGGAAAACGGGCAAACGTGTGTCTTTTCATTCACATAAAGTCAGAAAAAAAACATATGAATCCAAATTAACATGTATTTATACTAAAGTAATACAAAAATGACTACAAAAGATTTAGAAGTGAGTAGTTTTTTGAGATTTACGATTATACTGTATTTAAAAAAAAAAAATTGTTAAACGGTGTTGTCATAGCAGAAGTCAGATGATCTGGCAATGAACTGATCTGCTCTCCTCATAACTGACTGAGGCATTAGATACAGAATCCAAGAATATTTGATTTGAATATAACCCACAGCTTCTTAAGAATTTAAACAGCAGGCTAACCAAACTTTAGAGTGTTTAATTTATTTTATGACATAGCCTTTTCTTGTAATCTCTGTCCACACAGGTAAATATCAGTATATAGTATTAACTCAATATTAACTCAGCATTTTACAGAATGCTCAAAATTATTTTACTATACTTATTAGCTTCAGTGTGCCTTTATTGCTTTTTATAGTTTAGTTCAACTTTTCAATTCTAATTAATTCTCCAGACAGGAAAAAATAGCTGATCAAAACAACAACTGAGGGCAGTGAAACGAATATATTTAGCGATTTAAGGTAAGAAGAATTGATTTTTAAAATCTCAGTTACAAAATAGTGACATAAAACAAATACAAAAAAACTAATTAAAGGGAAACTGCCTATACAAACTTAATTAGATCCTGTCCACTTACTTATGTGGATGGTACCTGCTTTCCTCTCCATCTAAGATGCCATGGTAAGAGCCGATCTCCAATTCTAGTTTCATTCTGTTACTCAGCAAGGTTTCATAGTCTTTCTTCTGCTGATCCACTTCTCCTCGGATTTCACTCAGCTCTGCTTCCAGCTTAGAAATTACAGAGCCCAAATTCTGCAGTTCAATATCATGCCAGTGCTTAGCATCATATAAGGAATTCTCCATCCCCCGTTTCTGTGAATACAGAACATAGAAACAGGTATATTATTTCCAAGACTATGTGAACACTTTAGTAATAGTAATATATGTTCTTAGATGACGTTTTCAAAACTTAGCAAGAGGCGTTGCTAGAGTGAATTTATTTAATTCTCATTTTGAAAAGCAAAAATTGACTTTCGTTTTGTATTCTAACTTGCTGGTATTCAGCCCTATTATGTTGCTCAAGTAATTAGGCACATCATTTTTTTGACTCTTACCAAGCACTGCACAGCTGGTCATGTAGCTGCCTATGGGCGGAAGCTGGGCATGAAACAGCAACCATGTACACAGTAAGGGAGCGTCCCAACCACTATGCAAAGAGACAAGCTCATCTGCATGTGTGGTATAGGGCTGTTAAACTTCATCTCACTGACAGAGGTTAGAAATTGGAAAGGCAGTGCATCACACAACACTGTCTGGTGATGTACAATCCCCTTTATAGTCTCCTGGATTACTGGCTATCATCATTCATGGGGTAAATAGTAATGATACTGCATGAAAAGGGGATGGAGCACCTAGTTCAGGCATGTGCTGTATTTGTTTAAATCTGAATTAAAGATTGTGGCTACTTTCAGGATGTTAAAAAGGGGCCCTTTAGTGATTATATTGTGTAGCTGCTTTTTGTGGGCACATCTGATTTGAAATATGTCAACTTTTTAGTAACTTCATTTTATCTTTATTACAATTAGTGAGAATTATTTTTTAAAGTGATTGCTGATTAAGATTATAGAGGGTTACAAAAACACAATGTGTTTGCAATTTGCAAATCCTACCCTCTTTGTAAATACACCCTCAACCAGTCAGATAGTTATACTGCTAAATGTGTAATTATAGCCATGCAGTTACACTAGATCTATGGATGAGACATGCATCATTTAAATTAGATAACATTTATCTGCCATGGTTCAGCACAAACACAACACCTCTCGGTTTTCTCCTTACAAAAAAACTAAATACAGTATACTGCAGTGTATCAAGATTTTTAAGAAACACTTACTGTAAATTATGACAATTCCCACAAACAACATCACCTGTCTAAGGGCCTGGTTTGGTTTCACTTAACTAAGTTATAAGTGAAACTCAGTGAGTTTAATCACCAAAAACACACGCTTCTTCAAAATAATAAAATATGTGATTGCAGATTCATTTACATTATTTTGTTTAGAGACAGTATCTAATCATAGCCATTCATACTGTCAATTATTTCCAAATGACATGGAACAGGAAAGCACAAATAATGAAATACAAGACGTGCAATACCAGTGCTCTCATGGACTCTGTTTCTGCTTGCAGGCTCTGAATCTTGCATCCAATATCATTGCACTCCGTCCTTAGTGACTCCACTTCTTCCTCTTTCTGGCTCAGCTTGGCATTAACACTCTCAGACTGCTGCTGAAATAAGAACAAAAACCAGCAAAGCAGCGTATATATAACTCAGTGAATTATATTTCAACCACCCACCATGAAGTTAGAGATAAGGGTACATCTTTAATTTAAAGGGGTAGTCTCATTTGTACTTTGTACAATTTTAAGTGTCACATCTCCTTGAAAATTAAGTATTTGAATTATTTGTTTGATTCATTATACAGAAGTTATTTGCATATTTTGTCTGCCGAATTTCAGGTATCTGGCATGCTTCACACAAAATGATGTGGCAGAATGGTAGAAACTAAGATGGCGTCATAGGAAATCTCTCTTTCTTTTTTTCCCAAAGCTACGTTGACACTTGAACAGTGACCAAAACAACTTTCATTTTAATTTGTTATGAATCCAGACAGTGTCACATGTCAAATCGTAATGCTTTAATATTTTTTGTGGGGATCAAATATTTTTATTAGACCACCAGGCTAAACCCTATTGGATGAAATGCTATTTTTTTATTAATGTTTCTTCTGGCAACCACTCTTGAAATAAGCCCAGTTTGGGGTACTGAATGTATTATGCATGTGTTTGATCACAATAATTATTGTAAAAATAGGAACTACATTATTACAACATAACAACAAGTTACCATAATGTAACTTTAAAAGTAAGAAACTATGCAGTAGCATTATTGTGCAATTCATGTAGCATTGAGCTTTATTTAGTTTGAAAGCCTTCACAGTAGTAAATAGCAGGACAATTATGAAGTACTGCTCAGCGATATTTAGGTGTCATTTTTTTAAAATTATGTTTAATATTGTAAATGTAGCTTTCTAAATTCCTTACATTATATTCCAGATAAGCATCAGTTTCTGTCCGGTTCCGTTCTATAGCTTTCTCCCAGTGAGCTCTTATGTATTCCAGGATATGGTCCAGACTTGTCTCAATTGGAGCATCTGCTTCATCCAGCTGGCTACCAGCAAGCTGGTTAAAAAGCACTTTCACATCCTGGAGGCAAACAAACAATCTTTGGAATTTAGCAAAGCCCACAAAAAACTAAAAGCTGGATATTATTTTTAAATAATACCAGTGTGTTAAACTAGGGAAACCTAAGTGGGACTATCAGCAGACCACAACATTACCAGTGGTGGGTAGTGGCACAATGGATTTGGAACATAATATATATATATAATATATAATATATATATATAATATATATATATATATATATATTATATATGGCTTTATATATGGTACCATCCATATTGGTACCATCCATATACTGGCTTTAATCTTGTGTTAAGACCTTTAGGTTCTGAACTAGTTTATTTTACTATTTACAATTTACTTTTAATACAATGTATGTCAGAGCTCGCCAATCTTTTTGGTTAGGGGGATTGTGAGCATTGTATCTTAATGTCACTTTGAGGAAATAATTCAAATCATTATCATCATCATTAGCCATTGTTGAAAAAATCAATTGTGATACAAAAACAGCTTTCTTTGTGTGGGCACAACTGCACACTAAATCTCTGATTGCCAGTGGAGGCTCTTTGATTCATCAGTATGAGACCTTTAGGAATAAGTGTCCATCTCTGCTTCACTGGGTTTACATATGATTTTCACTTATGCTTACTTATACTTTCTGTTTCCTGTCACTCTAATCCAAAGTAACATTTCTGCAGTGAACCATAATATACAACTCCGTTACCATCAACATCTTGTCATTAGGTACCTTTTCATGGCCCTTTGTCAGAGCATCAAGTTCCTCCCTCATGTTCTCTATCTGACTTTCCAGATCCATTTTAGTTAAATGAGCATCATCAATCACTTTATACAAGGAGTTAATTTCATCTTCCACGGCTCTGCGGAAAGGCTGTTCATTCTCATATCTACAGAGAAGAAAATTAATAAATGTTACATTGAATACATTGACAGTTATCATAATCATGTTATTGAGTCTTTCACACTTTCACTCCAGCATATCAGTATACAGCTGTTATCTGTTATCCTAAGAATGCACATCCATGCAAGCATATTTAAACCAAGCAATTTCATATTCTAGAGCAAACGTTTAAGAGAGTGTATATGAGCTGCAGGCCACTGGCTCCTCAGACACAATTTTTCAAAAAGAGAATACAGAAGAAAAAATAAAATAAAACTAACAGTGGTGGATCTTTTATCTTAATTCCTAAAGGGGTAAACATGTGACTCTAGTACTGATTTAATATGCAACCAAAAGCTACATTTGTCCTTCATATAGGTTTGATATTTCACACCACATTTGGGGGTAACCTCAGTACCGTCAATGTTTCCTTTGGTCTCTTATTAAAATGTTTCTGAAAAACTAACCTTAAATACGTTGTACTTTTCCCCCGAAGGTGTTTTTATTGTAATGTAAATGCACTCTCTCTCTCACACACACACACACACACACATCCAAAACTGTATATAAAATGCTGTGTTTTATTTACAAAATAATTTATGAGGGGTATAATAAGGAGGGGAATACATAAAGAGAAATCACCTGTCTTTAAAATCCTCTGCACTGGCTTGAACATTCTCTGTCTGAAGCATGAGGCGAGCATTATCCAGGATTGAATCACTCACCTGTTAAAATACATATTGGCAGTACTTTCATTTTAAATTAAACTTACAATAAGAAACATATTACGTAAAAAAAAAAAAAAAAGCTGTATTCTTGTAGTGTAAACTACTGATTGTTAACTATTGTAGCAAAATGATTGAAAGTAAGTAAGTCAGCCAACGACTAAAAAGAGCCCTATTGCCTGGGTTGAGGTAAAACGTGGTTTAGCCACCAGATGTCACTGTTTGTTGAGTTTGTTGCGTGTGGGAAATTCCACATGCAACCCTGTTAATTATGTAACAAGATGTGAATGATTAATGGATTGGTAGCTGTATAAATTCACGGCTGTCTTAGCCAGTCTCTAACCTGGTTATTTACACTGGCTCACCGGCCACCCTCTCAAACTATGAACTATGAAATCTTTTTCTTCACTGCTTTGCTAAAGAAATTGACAACAATCTTTAACAGTTACATGAATATCAAACTATTTAATTTATCATAAAAAACGTGTAGAATGTTTGAATTCCATTTGTGAGGTACATCTAAATATAACAATTATAGTAAACAATACAGCCATTGAAGAGGTGTCATGCATTGTACTATTTATATTCTGTAATTGATGACTTTTACACATTCTGTGCAATTATGTTATCTGTTTTAAAAATGTATCATGTTTCCACTCAGAAATGACTATAAATAGATCTTATAGTACATTATGTATCAGGCTCAGAGACATACATTGTTATTTGTTCCTATTTGCTCTTATGAGGAGGTGTTTATAGTACCAACCTCAAGTGCTATGTATATGCCAAGGGCTATAATTTCCACCGCTCTTTGTGAAAAATGTAAAAATTTCAAGTTTCTTAAGTAATATTACCTGTATATATCTTAACCACAAATAAGTATGCTGCTACTAATGGCATAAGCCACCACAGTCAAAAGTATTCATTATTACTCACAGCAGTGACTACACAAGTTGAAATAAAGGCTGGTGCCTACAGAACCAATGCCAATTTAGTAACTATTAACACTTAGCTAAATCTACCTGTAAAGATGGTATAAATGGTTATGAGTGATTTAAGAGTAACACATATTTGACAGAAAAACATTCAACATTTAGAAAAACGGCCAAGTTCAAAAAAGAGATCAGCCGTTCAATATGTGATATCTACTAGGAGGGCCAAGATCTTCTAAAAATTTAAGTAAAACAAAACACAGTTGGAGCTAACATGGCCTCCCACTTTCATTATGTTAAGACAATGACTAGCTACATATTGGACTGCTGTCGGTGGGTCCATAATATAGTGCCTGACTGTACACTCACTGTATAAAGCGTCGGTAGTTTTGTTTATACTGTAGCTGAAGAAAACAATGACACAATCAGTTTTCCAAAGCTCCATTGGCTGCTTGCTACATCAAGGAGTAAGTCAGCATGCTGTAGAAAATCAGCAGTATTGGTTTTCTTTTCCTCTGCCATATCTGTCTCATGGGTAAATGGTGTCTTGTGTGTTTTATTGGTACAGTTTCTGCACCAGCAGTTCTACAAAGGAAAATAAAATACCTGTGTACACTTAAATACACCCTCCATCTGGATAGACTCCCAAATACATTTACACTCACATCTCTTTATCTTTAGCTTGTTCTATATGTAACTATCGCCTGCATCTGCACTATGTTTCTCTCTTTATGGTTACCTAAGCTTTGTGTAATACTGTTAAATATCAAAATAGTATGACAAAATAAAATGTTCACATTTGTATTCATGTCACAATCACATTTAAACTGTGTTCAATAGTAGTTCTGCCACTTTTTTTTTCACAAGTGATAAATGTGTTTATCTCTCAAATGGAAGGCTTATACATGTACTTCTGTGTTCATATAAAACAAATCAGAATTAAATAAAAGGTAATCCAAAACACATGGAGACAATATTTGTCTGGATTTGCATTCTTTCAACGATACTGGGAGGATTTAGTTTATGCTGTAAAACAAGTAATTTTGAATATACTAATATTTATAATTTTAAATAATAAAATGTCTTGCTTAGGTGACTTAACCTTGCCCCCCCCCCCCCCCCCCCCCCCCCCCCCCCAAAAAAAAAAATGCATTTAGGATGTAAAATAAGTAGCATTGTAATTTGTTATGAGTGCCTGGTTAGTTTCAGGAGTGATATATTTACAAATCAAATGTTCCTTGTTTTTAAGTATGTTTTGAATACACTTCACAAAACAATTACATGAACTGCATGTGGTTACACTGTAAGTATGATTTGCTAATGTTTACTTCAAGCCCTTAACACACACACTTTTGAGAATGGAACTACTGATCATAATGTTTTTTTGTAAGCACATGTTAACTGAGGTGTCAGTACACTGTAGTTATAGCTAGACCTATATTTTGAAGTGTATTTAATTATTTTTATAATGTACATTTACTCAAAAACATTGAATTGACTAATTTATCACTTAATCACAGATGCAGTACTCAATGATACAATTTAAATGCTTTGAAGCACATATATAATATACAGCTATGGCCAAAAATTTAACATCACCTAGAATTGTAGGTTTAAGACTTAATTTAAACAAAAAAATAAATAAATAAAAAAATAAAGAAAATAATTGAGATATTTTATTTAACATTGTGTAATCAAAGAAATGATATTGAAAAATGTAGTACAGTATTTCATGATATATTTCAAAATGTCACAGTTTTCAATTTTTGTCAGTTTTCCGTGAAGTAATTGGAAAACTGCAAAGTGGTATGTACCTACTTCAATATGCTATCATACCATTATTCAGCAAGTTTGATTAAACTTTATGAAGCAAAATTTGTAATTCTATAGGGTGATGCAAAACTTTTAGTCATAGCTGTATATTCCAGGAAGGAATCAGAGCAGCAAAGTCCCACACTAAAACAACTTTGGACCCCAAGCTGCTCTCCTTACTTGTCTGTAGATGTCGTCCCAGTCTTGCCTCAGTGTTCCCCAGCTGCCAGCACTGGAAGCTTTCTTGTCCAGGTAGACCCTGATCTGCTCCTCCAGCTCCCGGTTCACCTGCTCCAGAGCCCGCACCTTCTCCATGTATTCGAGCAGGCAACCATTGAGGCTCTCAAAGGTGGGGCTGCAGCTCCTCTCCAACCCTTGAGTCATGATGACCGGGTTGGTGCTGCGAAGGCCCTGCATGAAAACGCTGCTGATGCCCAGGGCTCGACGGGACACCCGGGTGCCCAGGCTGCTGGCTCCACCGATGGGCACCATCCCCACATAGACCCCTGGAGCCCGGAAATAGCCCCCACTGCTTGTCCCAATGCTGACCCTCCGGCTTCCCCCAGTGGGGCAATCAGCTTGGGGGGCCTGGACCTGTTGGCCAAGGAAAGAAGACCTACGTCTTGGCAGAGGCATGCTGAGATCAGTGTTTGCAGAGAGCCAGTGTACCTGTGGGCATCACTACTACTGTATGTTCAAAACACTACTTCCACCCAGGATCTGTTAAGGCTAGCAGGTTTAGTGGAATTTGTTTTGTTTTATGCATTGTCATTTGCCCTTCTGGAATGCCAAGCTTTATGTGCAAGCGATTGTCATCCATCCCGCTGCAGCCATTGTTGTCAGAGAGCTTTCAGCTGCCTCAGCACTGTGTTTCAGTCAGGAAAAGTCTCCACACAACCCTATCTACCATCACATGAACTGACAAAATTATTCACAAACAAAAAGACTGTGTGTGAAAACTGTGTCATCATCAAATTACAGGTTGGAGAGTTTCACAGTTGTTTTGTTACTTAGTCATCATTTAAAGATAAATACAAAACAAACTGAATCCAGTATTAACAGATAAATAAAGGGACACATGCAAATATATAAACGTAGATTAGAAGGAAGACATGTTCTTTGTTGTATGCTGTGTATATGCATATGGAATGATAGATAGGCTGTAGTAAACTAAAAAGAAATTCCATCAAAGGGACCTGTGACATAATAAACAATAAGTAGTTTAAACAATGACACAACCCCAAGCAGGAATAATTAGAGGTACTTTCCACATATTACGTGTATTACTATGTAAGCATCATTCAGTACTTAAATACCATGTTTCTCTAAGCACAAAAGAAAGTTTAAGAAGGTTAGGTTATTATCATAACCCTGGTTCCCTGAAAAAGAAATGCAACCATTTCTGAATTGGTATTAACATCTTTAAGACCCAAAACCTGAATAAGATATAACAAAGCTGCTCATCTGAACCTCTGGGACTCAATCATGCCTGTCCCCGACAGTATAAAGGACTGTACGCACAGATCTTGGCGTCATTTTTCCTTCAAGCCCGCTGCAATCATGGATGCAGTGACCTTGAAGGTTAATGGTTACATTTCTATTTCAGGGAACCAGGGTTAGGTTATTATCATAGCGTTCCTTTTCAAGTATGAAATGTAACCATTAACAAAGGGTTAGGTGGTGGAAGGAAGCCTCCAATTCCACAGACTGGTTGACATGGAATGGCGAGATCGTCTTCAGCAAAAGGCAGGAATGGTATGGAGCGTAACCTTGTCCTGGCCTTTGTAAAAATTAAGCAAGCTTTATCTATAGAGAATAACTGTATCTCGCTCACCCACTTTGCGAAGGTTAGAGCAAGCAACAATCGCTTGAGTGATAAATATTTCAGCTCAGTTGAATACATGGGCTCAAATAGAGGCTTCAAGAGTGCATTAAGCACCACGTTTAACCTCCAGCAAGTAGGTGGCCAAAGCTGCTGAATCTCTTAAAAAAATTACCCTGCCAGGAAGCTGAGCTCCTGGGGAGACAAAGTCAATTTTAAGGGTTTGAGTCGGTACAGTACGGTATCGGTGCGGTAACCTCGGTCATGGTTCAGTATGGTACTGTACGGAGCTTGTTGATGACTTCGGAACCGGTACAGTATGGGTCTACCAGTCTGGAGTTACCGCAAGTAGCAGGCCCACCAGTGCACAGTATTGGCAAGGCCACTCAGACAGTAGTCACAAAAGACTGAGGGAAACCTGCTTGTTAGAATAAACTAACAGCTTATTGGAAATGGGATGGTACGGGGTTGGTTCAGTACTGGTTCGATGACTTTTGCACTGGGTCGGTACGGTACGGTATCAGTGTGGTAACCTCAGTTCATGTTCGGTATGGATGGTACCAGGTTGGGAACGGAGCGGGTAGGTGACCTTGGTAACGATGCGGTTCACAGTTACTGCGGGTAGCAATGTACAGGGTGCTCATCTGTGCAAGCTCAGTCAGTACCCACAAGAGACTGAGAGAAGCTTGCTTGTTAGATGAACTAAATGTTTAATATAAAATATTTCTCTCATACAATAATACAGTAATTCAATTACTTAAATTATACAAACCGTCTGGTAATTTTGGACGAAGCCAAAACGAGAATAAAATAACTCCAGCTATTGCAGCTTGGGGGAAGAGCACAAAGTCAGCCGACTTGAGTTGCTTGATCCCTGGAAAGGGGCGATTCAAGCCAGCGGATTCACACGGTGTGTAACAAACAACAAGCTGTAGTGCACAAATATGCAGTGGCAGTGGAACAATTTTTAAAGTGGGGTGCTGAAAGCCATTGAACAGAACTGTAAGCCCCGTATATGATGGAAGCCATACAAACTCAGTAGGTGCTGCTGCACCCCCAGCACCCCTAGATCCAGCGCCCTTGCAAATACGTGTAATTAGTAAAACTAATTATTACAGCGATTATTTGTAATATCACATACAATTTGTGTAAAACACAATAATTTTTTTAACATTTATAACAAGAAAAAGAAACAAGTACTATCTGAATAGACTCTCATGTCAGGTCAGTTCTTAAAAGGAAGTTCTTGCATGGAGTCCTTTAAACCCTCGGGAACGGGCATGACTGCATCACAGAGGCTCAGCCGAGCAACTTTGTAATACCTTATATTCACGTTAATACCCATTTGGTAATGGTTACATTTTATACTTGAAAGGTTCAAGGTAATTCTGGCCATCAATGCTTGTTTCCTAATATCTGATTAATCTTAAATGTTTGTCAAGTCTTAAAAGATCCCCAATGAATAAGAACATACATTAATGAAAATAGAGCAAAGAGAAAGTATGTGCTAATCACAAACAAAATACATGGTTAACACATTCTGTTTCATCACACTGTAGTTACATGATATTAAGTCATATTCAGACCAATAACACCGTGTAACAATTTATTTATTTATATTTGTTCCTGGGTAGTAAGTGTTATTTCTTAATTGCTTATTCCTCAAAAGTATAGAAAATGGCTATTATTCCCCACAAACTTTGCTTTTGTGACCAGGACAGTGATATTTCAAAATATCACTATTTCCAATGGGAAAACGGGCAAATGTGTATAATCATACAGTATAATCGTAAATCTCGAAAAACTACTCACTTCTAAATCTTTTGTAGTCATTTTTGTATTACTTTAGTATAAATACATGTTAATTTGGATTCATATGTTGTTTTTTTCTGACTTTATGTGAACGAAAAGACACACATTTGCCCGTTTTCCCATTGGAAATAGTGATATTTTGAAATCACTGTCCTGGTCACAAAAGCAAAGTTTGTGGGGAATAATAGCCATTTTCTATACTTTTGAGGCATAAGCAATTAGGAAATAACACTTACTACCCAGGAACAAAAATTGTGTTACATAGTGTAATGAATGGGAAGCTGGTCCTTATGGAATAGCAAGGTTCTGATTTACTAAATTAAGCAATCTTTTGACAAATACATTTCTAGGAATTTGTGAACCAGTTCATATTTGCCACAAAGTAACACATCAGCAAGTAAGTCAGTCTTGCATTTTCATACTGCGGCTGAGAAGTGCAAAGAGATAGCAAATCTACACAAAGACACAGCTGTACCCAGGGGACTGAAACAGGGTGGGGACAAAACAAAGGCAAGCAGATAGTTTAGAAAGCAACTGCCAGAACTTACATTTTGTGCCAGAAATGACGTCTGGGCAAGGCAAGGTTCTGGTGAATGTTATGTTTACAAGTTAGGGACACCTAATGACAAAGAAAATATAAAAAATAGACAGAAAGGCATGTGTTTCTGTTTTATACTGCAACGTTATTCAAACTAATTTATTATTTCATTATTGTTTCATTAAACGGATTGCTGAAGTCCATTTTCATTACAGAAGCCATTTCTGAGCTAAAAATAGATAAATAGTAAGATACAAATATCAATATTGCTGCACTGATAACATTGTAAGTGTCACTGACTGATGCTCTGATTGAAATTAATGCTATGAACACTGATGCTTTGATTGAAATGAATGCTCTGAACACTGATGCTCTGATTGAAATGAATGCTCTGAACACTGATACTCTTATTGAAATGAATAGCTGTTGTGGGAAATGTACAGTAATGTGTTTCTTGTAAACGCCACAGGGGGTTCTGTAACACATCATTAGGAGAAGAAGCTTGTGGGATGAAATGCGGTCCTCTGCGACAACTTTGATATGTGGGGTGTGTGATACAACTACAGGTCTGAAGATAAAAGGTTCAGGACAGTCATGGCATATGTTGCTGTGATCTGATTCAGTGTTTTCTTTTCTCAATTCACTAACTAGGCTTGAACAGATTTTAGCAACTGGTACATTTTCAATAGAAAACGTGGTGACAAGCACTGCTATTAAAATATATTTGAAGTGATCCAACACACAAACAAAGCTATATTTGTTTTGTTTCTAGTTAGTGTAAGATAAAGAGAGAATGTAACACAACAAGAACTGAAAAGCATTTGTGAACGATTCCCTGTAGCTACCAAAAATATGTTGGTATAGTACACGAAAATATGTAGAATTAAATACAGCCCAGAGGAAGGCATGGCTATCTACATTCTCAATGATGGTTACAAGTAATTATAGTTATAATAAATCAATGTGATCGAAACGTTTCTTTATGTGAAGTTTTTTTTTTTTTTTTTGCTTTCTTTCAGCTGAACATTTACCAGTATTGTTCCTAGAATGTACCTTTATATTGGCTCTTGTTTCTAAACCAACATAACACAGAATCATCCAAAAAGAAAAAGAAAACCCCAAGGACCCCATGTTCGAAAGGGGTTTCATTTTCAGTGGAAATGTCAAAATCTGCAGAATTTTTCCACCTGTTAATCCTTTAAAAAATATCTGCCTATTTTCTAATGTGATCCTCCAGTGTATCCGCCTGCAGATCGCATTTCATGCTGAATTTTCTGCGGTTCTATACGAATAAGTAATGAGCATTTAAGTGGTTTTATCCACCAGAATAATACTTCCTGTTCCATTCCTTCCGGTATTATTGTTGAATATTAATCTCTACACCTAAATAACATTTTAGTTCTGCAGTATATTCATAGACCTTGCAGCTTCCTCCAGAATGGTTTGTTAAATTGACTTTTTCTTGTTCAGGTCTGTGTGAGTATGTTATATTAAATGGGGAAGGCATGAAATTATGAGATATTACACAAGATAACAAAGGAAAGTAAATGCAGACAGGGAAGAATACACATGGATCACGCACAGGGTTTCTACTTCTGGATACCTGCATTGAAATGTTGCACAAACCCTATGTCAATATTGCTGTGTGCAGTAAGCAACACTGCAAGCCGGCTAGCAGTCGACGGACCAGTAAATAAATATTTAATTTGTAAGAGAATGATTGCCAGTTGATTTTGCATCGTGAGCGAGTTGTTGGTGTAACAATCTACAAACTTGCACAGGGCACAGCTGATTTGGAATAATTAGCAAACAATTTTCTGCATCACCCAGCTCTCAACCTGTACGGCATTACATAAGCACTGACGCGAACCTAGTGTGCCAGCTCATCAAAGGGCCTCATCACCAAAGGGTTGGTAGTCTTCACTGTGGTAGTCTTAACAAGGACAGGCCAACGTGGACCAGCTGCAAAAACTTTCTACTCACGCTTTGAACTGAAGGCTCCAACTCCAGACCAGGTTTGCATACATTTCTTTTTGTTATTTAATGCTCTCACTCCTCCTGTACCTGTCTGTTTTCACCTCCCTCTCAGCGGGACCCTCTCCCATAGCCATTTATACTTCCGTTCCTCTACTTCTCCCTACCATGACTAACTTTAATATCCCGGTAATTGTCTCCTCTCATTCCTGTCCTCTGGCTTCTATCTGCCACTGCAAATCTAGCTCCTCTAACCTGATCTCCCCTTTCTTCTCTCTATGTGCTGTCCTATTCTCCTTGTCCCTCAGGAATTCTGCTCTCCCTCCCCACTCTTTTCTGTCCCCCTCCTCTCTCCTCTCTCTCTCTGTTAGTACCTTTGAGTTCCACGCTGTTGAACTCACCACCGCTTGCCGTCTCCTCATTGTTCTGTACTGCCCTCCTGGACCCCTTACTCGCTTTCTTGATGAGCTTCACTTCCTCCTCCCTCCCATCTTGCTCCGCATATGTTGTTCTATTAGGTGACTTCAACATCCATCTCTCCAACACTAACAGCTGGATTTCTTTCCCTTCTTCATTCCTTTGACTTCTATCTCTCCTTGTCCCCCCCCCACTCACACAGCGGGCCATCATCTGAACCTCATCTTCACCAGGGACTTCTTCCCCCCACCCTCTTGGTCACACCTCTCGACATCCGTGACCACTATTTTATTTCCTCTCTGTAGCTCCCAACCCTTCCTGCACTGCTGACCCCCTCCATCACCTTCCCTCAAAACTTCTCTTCCCTCTCCCCCTCTCTTACACCTCCCTTCTACCAACACCTTCTACTAACTCTCTGTAGACTCAGCTACCTCCACCCTTTTCTTGTCCATCACCTCCTGCCTCGACTCCCTTTGCCCTCTCACCTCTTGACCTGCCCGCCACAGCCCTGGCTCTGCTCGGCTCGTACCAAGCTACGCTATGCTGAAAAGACAGCTACCGTGGATCTTTATCGCTCCCTCCTCTCTTCCTTCTCTTCTACACTCACCTCTCCCAAATGCTCCTACTTCCACTCTATCATTCAGTCTTCCACTAACAATCCTCGTAAACTTTTCTCTAACTTCTCCTCCCTCCGTAGTCCCCCCTCTTCTATCTTCCTCTATTGGCTGATGACTTTGCCTCTGTCTTCTCCAAAATCACAGATATCCGCAAACTCTTCCCTACCCCACCTCCCCCCCACCCCGTCCTCTGCACACCCACTCCCCATCACCCTCTGCAACCCTACTATTCTACCCTCCTTCTTGTCCCTCTCAGACCCTGATCTTTAACCCCTGCTCCAGAGCCATAAACCCACCACATGTGCTCTGGACCCTCTCACCTACTCACCTGTCCCATCCTGTCTCCCTTCTCCCGTTCCTCTCGAAAACCCTTGAGCTAGCGGTACATCTCCAGCTCTCTGCTCAACCCCCTCCAATCCGGTTTTTGCCCAGCATACTCCACTGAAATTGCTCTTCTCTCTGTCCCTAACTCTCTACCTTTTGCCTGTGCTGCCTCCCTCTCATCTGTCCTAATTCTCCTCGACCTCTCTGCAGACTTTGACACTGTAGACCACTCTATTCTCCTGTCCTCCCTCGCTGACCTGGGACTCTATGGCACTGCTCTTGCCTGGTTCTCCTCCTACCTCACTGATTGCATGTACCAGGTGTCCTGGTGTGGCTCACCTTCTGCCTCTTGCTCTCTCTCGTCAGGTGTCCCCCAAGGCTCAGTCCTGGGACCCCTCTTTCTCTCTACACCTGCTCCCTGGATCCCCTCTTCTCCTCCTATGGCTTCTTGTACCACCTCTATGTTGATGATGCCCAGATCTTCTTCTGCTTTCCCCACCTGACCCCAATGTTTCTTTATGTATCTCAACCTGCCTTTCAGCCATCTCCTCCTAGATGCACTGGCATCATCTCAAACTCAACCTCTCCAAATCAAACCCCCTTTTCTCCCCACCAATGATCTCTCTATCTCTATTCCTCTTGAATCAACAACCCTTTCTCCCTCCTCATCCACCAAGAACCTCAGTGTCACCCTCGACCCCTGCCTCTCCTACTCTCAGCATATCTCTACTCTGGCACACTCCTGTCGCTTTTTCCCCAGCAGCATATGCAGAATTTGCCCCTCACCGACTACTCCACATAGCTCCTACTTCAAGCCCTGGTACTGTCCCACCTTGACTACTGCAAATTCCATCTGGATGAGGGGTTCCCCTGACGAGGCGATTTATCCCCTAAAATACCCTAGTTATTTATTCAATTTTAGTTACATTTGTGCATATTAGAAGCTGGGATGTGAATAAGAAGCCAACTTTAACACTGTTGCATTAACATTTTTTCGTTGTTTTTTTTTTAAGTCTTTTTGCTTGTTTTCTTTTAATTTTGTAATTTTCCAAAGTAGCCGATAGTTTGACACATTTGGAGCTACCCTGAAGAATAATTCAAATTAGTCTCACTTTGACACGAAAGGATGGTCGGATCTTCTTCAGATCAGCTTCAGGTAAAGAGAATTGTGTACATTGCAATGGGATTGTATTTCAGCTTGGGATTGTAATACACACACACACACAGACACACAAACACATACACACAGCTGCTTCTAACACAGGATCCACATTGAAAGCTGTCACTGTTTTTTTTTACTGGCAGATAGTCCTACTGACTGTGTTGAAGCAGGAGGAAAGCTAACTGGTGGAAGTTTCCATTATCCACCACTTCTGCCTTTAGAAAATAGACATGGATTCTTAGATCATTATGTATTCCACCAAAAGAAACCGTCAGTTGAACCAAACTAGCGAATAGAGTCCCGCCGTGTTTTCCGCAGCTTTAGAAAATTCTGAATCGGTGGGAAAAACAGGGGTGCAGAAAAAAAACAGTCAAAAAAATGCCATCCTCCAGCGGATCTCCTTTGAAAATAACCTCCAAAAAATGTGTCACTGCAGTTAGAAATACTGCAAACATCATTAAAGGGTATTGGGACAGTAAGGGAAAAAAAGTAAATGTAATTGAAAGCTACTGGCTAGTTTAATGCATGTTAAATAAAACAAAATGAGAAAGTTTTAAAACTTTTTTTATTGCTTGGTAGTAAAAATTACAGAATATATACTACAATACAAAAAAAATCTTGCTGCTGTATACAACAGTTCATCCCCTTCCCACACCTGCTTTTTGCATAAAACGTGTAAATTAATTCTTGTAGAAGAATAGTATCACATTTTGTACATGAATTTACCAGCCATTCTGCAGTCAATGTCCCCCAAACATGTAATTGGTGTCAAAGTTACACTGACATACAAGTATTTAACAAGCTGTCACATACCAGATTGTTTCTTTTTAATAGAAGTAATGTTATTCTTATAATTTCTTTCCAAGAAACATGATATCTTTCAGTGGCACTTAAATGCAGAACGGGCTATATATGCAGGGGTTCAAACACACATTAATACTCAACGCTCTACATAGGACCTTTAAGCTGAATTTGGTCCTCAAGGCAGTAGCAGAAAATCAACTAAAACATGGTAACAACAAACAAGCTAAATAAATCACATATACAATAAGAACAATACATCTCAGTGTGAAACAAAGTCTGTTACATTAAAGTGGTCCTCTGGTTTCCTTTAAATGGCCTTCTCTTAGGAACACCTGACCATCACAAGATCCTGAGACATATTCTTAAATCCCTGCCTATATGGTACAAAGGCATCAAGCTAAATATTATTATCCCTCCACTACATACTAAACTAAGCATCCAACCTGCAAACAATTAAGAGCAGGAATGAATAGCAAAGACCCCCTTTTCAAGTACATTTTCAAGTACAATTCAAATTCAACAGGCTTTTAGTAAAGTATAATTGTTTTGGGTTACGTAATTTTTCTACGACAAAATCAAATGCAAGAGTCGCTACATTTACTAACCACACCACTTGAACAGAAGAACGCAGTTTAAAAAACAGATAATATTACAATTACACAATTGTAGAAAACATTTAAGTCAGAAAAATACACTGGCAGACTTCATAGTTAAATAGTTTCTATGTATTTTTATTATTATTATTTTCTTTTTTATAAAGCACAGTCTTTAAAAGTTGTACCCATATATTTAAAAAAGACAGCCTTAGGGGAAAAAAACTGGAATTTTCTCATTATTTCACAAAGAATATGCCGTTTAAACACATGTAAGCATCTCTGAATGCAGCAGACTATATTTCAGATACTTGTTCAGTGTTGGTAAAAAGGGTATCCTGACAGAAAGGGTTGACAAGGACCATCCCACTCTCTGTGTAGTCACCATTCGGAGGGGAGCAAGGCTCCTGGTCCTGAAATAAAGACACAAAGTCACCACCCATCCATCCACAGGGGGAATAACACCGTTTTTCTGAAAGACCAATTCACAAAACTTAAAAAAAACAAAAAACAAACAAAAAAAAAAAAACAGGATTTAAAATCATGACATTCCTGGGTCACTTGTTTCTAGTTTTGTTACATATACAGACATTTTCTTGATTCAGGATAAATGACACAACTGACACTGGAGTAAGAGACAGAATTTATTGTGCTGGCACGTCAAAGTAGGCTAGAAATAGTTCATTCTTGCCACACACTTTTCTACATTAGTCAGTATAAGAACCACTGGAATTAAATAGAGAACAATCACAATGTATACAGTTGTAGTCAAAGGTTTACATACCCCAATGGAAATTTATAATTCCAAAAAATTTCTTGCAAAACAAAGATATGCAAAGTGAACTGGCTGCAAGTGGGACTGAGGTTTCCATTTCAACCATAGGTCAGGTATTGCACGGTGAAGGTCTCAATGATCGCAGGCCAAGGAAAAAGCCACTCTTAGGAAAACGTCACAAGGACAATCGCTTAAAGTTTGCAAAATGGCATTTGAATGATGGATATGAGTTCTGGTCAAATGTTTTATGGAGTGATGAAACAAAAATCGAGCTATTTGGTTATGCTGATAGTCGTTACGTTTGGGGAAAGTCTGTTGAGGAGAGCACCATACCTACTGTCAAGCATGGAGGTGGTAATATCCTTTTATGGGGCTGTTTTTCCTCTAATGGCACAGGAAATGTATTTCCAATACATAGTAAAATGTATTCCATAGCACACTGTGCTAGAGAAAGAATCGATGTTGTAAATCTCCCTCCCAACGAGAAAGGACAGTGGTATGCTGCCTCCTTGATGGACCGCCTTGATGGTAGGTGGAAACAGGAAGGTGACCATATTAGGAGGGGCGCGTAGTTGCAAGTACCCAGAACGACTCCATTGCAAGCAGCTGCGGGACGGCCCTCTATTGGAGAAACCATGGCGAAGGGTTGTTTGCAGGGAGGAGTGTATGGGTACAAAGGGGAAGCAGCTACATCAGCACGTTGCCTTGTGCTGAGAACGTAATCACCCGCCAGAGTATTGTGTTTCTTTTGTTACGTGCTGTTTGTTTTTTGTTGCAGAGGAGGAGTATGGAGCCAATGGCTGCAGCCACGGAGCCAGCCCGCATCACCAGAGCACTACCCTCACCACACGACACCAGCACCACCCTGGGGATTAAAAGCACACTTTCGTGCACAGGACTGTTGGAGTGGGGATTATTCTGGAGTGTTATTTTGTTTTGGTGTGCAAACCAGCAGTGTTCCCCCCAGTACCATTGCTGGTAGAGGGGTGGTTCTTTTTGTTTATTTATTAAAAACACAGATGTTTCTGGGAATGTAACTGTTTGGACTCCGCTACAAAACTTGGTTTAAAGCACAACTGGATGCTCCAACACAACAATACTCCAAAGCATAAATCAAAATCTACTTCAGAATGATTAAAGAAGAATAAAATCAAGGTTCTGGAATGGCCAAGTCAAAGTCCCGATCTAAATCCAACTAAAGGTGCCTCAACTAGCTATTCATTAAATGTTCTTATCCCTTTGAATTAGCATTATTGGAGTTTAGCAAAAAAATTACTGAAATACATTTCTTATAACTTTTTTCCTCATCCACAAAAGCAAAACTTTTCCTACAAAAGATTGTTCCTAAAATTATTTGTTTGAGAAATTTCTAGGAATTATAAATTTCCATTTGTGTATGTAAACTTTTGACTACAACTGTATATATAAGGTATGAAAAATGTTTGTACAGTGGATACATCTGTTATAATAAAGGGTTATTTTCTTTGGTGGCATACCTTACTATTTTTTGAAACAGTTGAAAGTATAGAATACTTATAACCCAATTACAGCACAACTCATTTTGGACTTCCTATCTTAGTCCTCATTAAAGTCTATGCAGCTGCTGATAATAGCATCTAAAGATATTTGCTCTAATACATCTGTTGTTTACATTTAAAATTATGTTTCAGTTATAATAGACATGACGAAATTGGAGAATGAAAAACAAAACCAAATAATAATAAAAAAGTGGTGTGAACCTGTTTCAAATGTAGTATCCCATTGCTGACACTACCTCTGTCTCTGGTTCCTTTTGCATTGAGTGCAAGGACAAATAGGAAGACGAAACAAAACAAAACTGAATAAAAAACATTAAATAAAACATGGAAACTGATAAAAGACATGAAAGCACATAAAACAATAATAAAGGAATACAATAAGGATATGTGGAAAAGACGATGCATAGATGTTTTAATCCAGAACTCTACATTTTAAACAATTTAGTGGTGAACATTTCGGTCTGCATCTGAGGTGATTACATTATTTAGCACTTCCTATAAATGTTATCTGTTTAAACAAGTATTATTGAGAATATAAGGATCCCTGTAGAGCTCTTGGCTTTCTTGTGTATCTCCAAACATAAGAGGGCACTGTTTACCTCATATAGCATACTGGTACAGCATGTTATAAATATAGACAACTCTCATTAATACGAATTTCAAGGGACCAGAAAAACAAAATTATCTTATCAGTATCTAAGCCAAATGCATATTGTCAGTTTTTATTGAAATGACAGTAATTTTAACTTTAATTACAGAACAATGAGAAGTATTATACATTTAAAAGTACTCTGTATTTTATTGAAAATAGGGTTGGAAGTGAACTTTTAAAAAGTAACCATAGAAAATGGACTGCACTTGAAATCTGCATGTCCTGTTCTGATCAGTAGCACTGACATACAGGAAATTTGTGTTGAGTGAATTTGTATTTGAAGCTATTTTAAATAAGCAACTGCTAAATTTGACCAGGACCATGTAGAAAATTCATAATACCAGGAAATGTCTTTAATTCAAGTTTGTTTTAATGAGAATCGACTATATTAAGTAATACCAACTAAAGGAAACTGAAAAGGGCTTGAGTCATGCTGTCCAGATGTGCAGACTGGTGTATATGAAAACAGTTCGGGGTAGCTGAGATCTTAAAGATTCTGTTTTCAAAGTCTAGTTCTTGTAATGGTAATAGAGAAAGGGTTAATGTGAGTCATCTTGTAAAACTGAAGGTGATGGAGGTCATTAGCTCCAGTTACTGCCCTTATAAAGGAACAGGTTCTATACACACTAGATTTGCATTATGTTACTGTGCTTGGTATACTGCAGTCATTTTTTTTAGGGTAGCTCAAACCTATGTAAGCATGACAAAGAAAAAAATATTTATTGCGTTATTTATTATGTTGGAAAAAAAAACCTCCACATTTCAGAGTTTTCTACAGCTTATATTACAGTTTTTGTAACATACCACAAGAGACAAAAACAGAAGAAGCGAGGCCCCCCCTCCTTGCAACAGTGGTGAAAGTGTACTAGTTCATCATTAAATACAACCATGTAACCAATTTTAAAGCAAAATGAGGAGACTGAATGGGAATAGTGACATGAGTGGTGTGAATTACCAAAAATATTATTGCAAAATAACACAATCATTATTGCGATTTAATGCAATACTGTAATAACGCAATAATTATTGCGAAATAACGCAATCAATATTTGTATCTTGGTGCTTTAACGCAAATGAGCGTCCGTACAGACCAGTACTTCTGATAAACTGAAATGCAGTATCTGGGAGTTTTAAATAATTTCAAACTAGCAAATGCTTAAAAGCCTTAGTCTAATGTTATATTCAGCTGGGAAACCCCACTGTTTTGAACAAGTGTAAGCGGCTAAAGCTTTGAATTCCCACAGCTTCTTAATGTCACATACTTGCAGGCAAATCACCCCCACTAGCATAGCATTTTTTAAGTCGCAAGCAGAATTTTTATTTTTTTTCTTTACGATCACAATCTCAACACCCTAAAATGAGCACTAGAAATATACCTCTGCAGTTTCTAGAGATGTGATTTCTCTGGGCAGCTCGACGGCATGTCTGTTGAAGTAATCCATCGTGATTGCATTGTTCCAGTAGCTCAGGTTGTTTTCTGGGTTTGAGGTCTTCTTCTTCCTCCTCATGCAGCACACTGTTAATAAGACTGCTGTTGAAAAAATGAGGGACATTTTCATCAACAGAAAGCCAGCAGGGGATCTCCTTATCACATCAGAAGTTAATTCACTAGCCTTTCACCTCCTGCAGCCTGGGTCTGGGTTAGCAAATTGATTTGGTCGTCTCAGCTTGGGGCTCAGTGGTCTGCATCACAAAACCAACACACAGTTCACACAATGCAGCAGTCTCAAAAAGAGACAAAGGACTTAATTAACTTTTTTTTTTTTTTAAATGTAATTTAACTTCCCTCCACTCATTGTTTCAAGTCTTTGATTGGTTATTGAAATTGGAGTACTGTTACAATCACAAGAACCAGTTCTCAAAAAACAAAGCCAATCACAATAAATAAAATAAAAACAAAGGTTACTGCCACTTTTTTAAAAATGTCTAACTAGCCTTTTCAAACCCTATGTCAATTATTCTTCTTCACGCACATCGACTGAATCTTACATATTTTGACCCATGAACTGAGTTACCATAGCAACAAGCCAAAGTCTGCGTTTTATTATGACTGCCTCTCAAAATAGCAGGGAGCTAATTGCTATTTAATCTTATTGCACTAAATGAGTTGTGTAATAATAAAACATCCCATTGGAATTTAAGGTAAAATGTGTATCTTAAAAAGCAAGTAGCTTCTTTTATAATCCCCCTTATTATTTTATAGTGGTTGTGGGTTCTGTTGCTTCAATATTGAAAATCTCTATTTACCTGGCTTTCAGTTTGTGCCTCCCTCATTCCATTCACACCATGCAACAATCTGACCTTTCGACTCCCCCCCCCACCCCCCACACACTGCATTCATTAGAAGGTTGTTATTACTGGGAGAAAATTAGATTACGTGGTCTGACATATTTTTAAAAAGCCTTTTGTTTTACAATGTTCTAAAGGAAAGGGCATATATCCTGTATAGGAACTGAAATTAGTTTTAGCACATGAGCATGATATGTTAAAATAATAATAAAAAACAACAACAAAAAAAAACGAAGCAGTTCAAACACCTTCATCAAGAATTATTCACAGGTTCATAAAATGATTCTTAAACTGATAACTGTAAGGAAAATACTGAACAGATTTTGGGGTATGTTTGAAGAGGTAACTAACCAAAGTCCCATCACTCTATCTGTAAATTGTAAAGGAATTTCAAATTCAAATTTAGATTAGGAGCCTCAGGCCAAATCTTAGGCATGTTAGGAAGTAACCTATAATAGGATATACAGACTAGCACATGACCCTGATAAAGACTGCTGTGATGTGTACTTGGTGCTACATTCACAGCAGGGAATGGTTAACTAAATCAGGAGAGTGACAAAGGGACACATTTTTATTCCATTCTTTAATAACTCCCACTTTTAAAAAGAGAAAATAACCCTAATGTTGAAAAACTTAAAAACAAACAAGGTGCTAAAAATACCTTGCATTATATCATAGTTGTTTCATAATATAAAAAAGTTGTTTTCATGTCTGCTTTGGTAAAATGTTAAAGTGTTTTTCTAAATGAGACTGGAATTTTTGAAAAAAAATATTGGCTGCAATCTTCTTCATGTTCTGTTTGGCATCGGCTTGCTTATTAATTTTAATCACAGCGGTTTAAGTATAAATAATTATGCCATGACCGCTGATAGTACCACATATTTTTTATTTATTTATTTATTTATTTTAAATACCTCTATTTTGTAGTCTCCGGTATTAATTAAATGGAATAATAAAATTGTTTTAATGTTTGTAATGGTGTATTCCAACCACCTCCGTTGCCCATAACCACAGTATTTGGTATCACCCTGCACTTTTAAGAACGCATTTTTTTTATGTGAGGAGCTTGAGTAATTTAGAGCCAAAGAAAGAAATCATTATTTATTTAATATTTATTTACATATGTTGGGTTGCAGCAACAGGCTCAGAGTGGTGAATGGGTCTGTTCAGACCAATTATATTTGTTATAAATAAAATAAATATATAAATTATTGTTGTAATACAAGACAGATTATACGATTAGTAATTTTCTAAACAATTAACAATATTCCCATCCCTAGTATTAACCACTGCCTTTCTCTAAAATTTAAATATTTGTTACTCTCCACACACATCCACATAAAGCAGCCTGCACCTTTTCCACATGACACCTGAGTGATTCTGAGTTGTAATGTAATGCCTCAATCAGCCAGAAAGCCATTGAGAAAAATAGTAATCTATTGCATAACACTGTTACTTTCCAGCTAAATGCTACACTATGCAACCTTAGGGCAAGTCTTTTAGCTCCTTATCCCCAAGTTCCCAACAAGCGAGTCCTAAAACACTACTAGAATCAATGCAAAAACAAATGCTTGCCTCGCTCAAGTTTTTTTTGACTAAGTTGTTCATACAAAACTAGTAACTATTAACTTACTATTAACTATTAACTAGTAACTATTAAATTAGCTGCTGCAGGGTGATAGAGGAAAGCTACATCTTTGAAAGTTGGACTATATTTGAGGTTAACTTAGAACTGCATACTGTTTTAAAGTTTCTGCAACTTCTGAAAAACCCTGTTTATTGTAAATGTATCTCCATTTCCCAATAATAATTAAAAAAAAAAAATCATCTGGTTTAACAAAAGGTTTAACGGGCTCCTTTGTGAGGTTTCAATGCGAGATATGAAGGGGAATACTTACAACAGGATGAAACGGGGACACTGATGGCCAAAATAATCCAAACAATGTCCACTTTGCTGAGACAGATGCTGGCTCTCTGATGAGGCTTGTCCACTTCAGTCACATGGGAGAGGTTACCAGGAAGTCCAGGCCCCTTGGTCACCGCAGGCACCTGTCTATTCAGGAAGTTCCCTGTTGCCGTGGAAGCAGATTCCGTAGTGGAGGCAAAGGTCCCATTCAATGACACCATGTCATCCAAATCAGTGCTCATTATACTGCCATTGAAAGTTGTGTTTGCCTGTGTATCACTCTCCAATGTAGTTAATGAAATATTAGCCTGTTCTTTAGAGGGACTCTGAGGCCATTGTGAGGATGGGGGCTCATTCCATGTGGGAGTTGCAAATATTAAGGATTTACCTGACAGCTGATCAGTCAAAGAGCTGCTTAAAGTTAAGACATCATTGTCAGAGGGAGAATCAAAAGGCACTGATACTGTCTCAAGCAGAACCAATGGGATGACCTCTGAGCTTCCATCTTGCCCTGCACTTGTAAGGCCATTGGCAATTGAAACGTTAAAGATTTGTGGTAATTCCCGCAAAGCAACGGCATGGATGCCAGAACGGTCTGGACTAGCCAAAGAATGACTGACAAGCATTCTTATTGAAGATGAAGGCTGCAATTCAGTGGTAACGTAAGGCTGTGGGGATCCAGTGGGTCCCTGTATATCCAACTTGGGCATCTTCTCTTTTAAATGTTCTGCATTTGAAGTACTGGTGTAGTGGGACTCATGGACATCCTCTCTTGTGCTAGAAATACCCTGGAGAGGGTCTGTTGTCAATTTGTTTCCCACAAGGTTGGTAGTTAGGGTGGGTTCAATGGCGCCAGAGTCTGACAGTTCAGTGGCATAGTATCCCTGAATATTTTCTTCTGTGCTAGAGTTTTGTTGCCAGACTGAACTGCCTGGTATGCTGGAGGAATGAGCTCTAGACCTGTTCAACATTGCCGTAGTGACAGACGGGTCTTTGATAGGTCCCTGATACAGTTCCTGTACAGCAGATATCAGCTCTTCTGTCAGTGCCAGGATCAGTAGCACATCTGAAGAGTAAAAGAGGGGAGAGTGAGTTTATTTCTAACAGCCAACCCACCCATTCCTATAGGTTTTCTGGTGTAATTGAAAGTTAAATAATCTGTCATGTGAATTGCTTATCAGTAAAAACTGGTTGATTTTAGAGCAACCATGTATATCACACCATAGTGTTAAAGTAAAAGGAGCAGAAAACAACAACTCACAATAATAAAAATCCTTGTAACATGCATATCATATCCTACAGGGCTTTAAGTTAAACTTCATTTTCCTAGCAAATCTAATTTGTCTTGTAACCCTGAAATATCATATTCTACATTTATTTAATACATATTCTGTTCCATTCAGAAGCTAAAGGACAATACTGTTGCAATTTGAATCCTACATTCTACAATTCCTCAAGTAATGAACATTGAGTTAGTATATGTAAAGAAAGAGAGTCTGTAGATTACATAATCAAATGCAATTATTGATGCCTTAGCTATTCCCTTAAGACGTCATTTAAGTTGTCCTTTATTTAAAGTATATAAACTTAGGTACAAAATAATGCTCTTTAGTTTTTCATGGTGCCTAGGCAAATCTAATTGGTTCCATAGGGACGGCCTATCAATCCCATTCAGGAGGAAATTATGCTTAAAGTATTCATGCCTAAAGCTGGAATTAAAAGGTTGTCTTTTTCATATGGAAGAGGCAAAACACAGCACATATATTACCTTTTAATTGTTTTGTATCTATCTCTTTATCTATATCTTTTTAGATGATTCACTTTTTCATATATCCAGACAGTTCACACACAATATTCAAATTGCAGCTGAAAGTCTTTGTAGACTGGCTTTCTGCACTGGCTCTGCTCCAGGAGGTGCTGTCCTAGATTGCTACTGAACAGTCATTTAGTGCGTTTACAGGAGCATAAGAATTCCAATATTTTTCTGAAAACTATGTTTTCGGAAATCTAATTCCGATATCAAAAGTCATTTAAAAACAGTTTTCAGAAAATGTATCGGAATATTCCGAAAGTCATTTTTCGGAAAACTTATTCCGATAGCATACTGCAAATGCGCAAACTTTGACCTTCATTCCTGCATGAGGTTTTAGAAAACAGAGAAAATAATAATAATCTGTAGTCATACTGCATGCATCCATTTGTCAGGTTAGGGATAAAGAAATACATTTGTTAAAGTCCGTATGTATTTGCTAATAGCCCATACTGAAGCAGCAAATGTTTTCCAGCTTTAAAATGATGTGATAATTTAAAATAATGTCTGCAAAAGAAACTGGTAATATAGAACAGGATGAGCTGTTGGAAAGGCTGATTGCACATTGTGGGGAATCTGAACAGAGGTATAGGATTGTAATCTTTGAATTCAAGACCTGAATCTTCAATAAAGCACTATATTGGATTGGTCTCCGTTCTATCTCAGAAATGTCCAGTCTTCAAATCGTACTTAGGCTACTACAGTACTTTGCATGTGAAAATATCCTGCTTTTTCCGAAAATGTCATGAATTCTAATTTGATTTTCTACCGTTAATCATGTAGACATGGAACAGTTTCTGCCTTCCTTTAACTAAATCGCTTTCTACTTTTATGCTTATTATGATGATACTGGTTTTCAGGCAAAATTTTAGGAAAAGAAAATGGGTTCCTTTTTACAGGGTTTCCCAGTTCTGGTCCTGGGGACCCACTGTGTCTGCTTGTTTTCATTCCAACTGAGTTCTCAATTACTTAATTAAACCCTTATTTGAAGGATTGGGAAACCTTGGGTTAAGAGTCTCATTCCAGATCCTCAGGAAGAAAAAAACACACCCCCAATAAAGTTACCAACCCAGAAATAAACTACTACTTTCATTTAGGGTCTTGTAAGTAGTCTTAAGTTGTTTTTTCCTTTCAGAAATGACAACATTTTGAAAAGTTTTTGGAATTTCAGCTAATTATGCTAAGCCCTAGTGACACGTACAGTACAGGCCTCACACGTGAACATAGGGGGTATTTAAATCTTGCTTCTGATCCTTCAGCCAAAATAGTGTATATCTCTAATCTGTAACCGTGACCACAGGCATAGCACTAATGGAACTGTTGATGAAATCTGTGTTGGCTGAAACAACTGCCTGGACCCTTCATAAGGGTCAGTGAGCGCAGAATTTTCAATTGCAGAATGTACTTTAAACCCTGTAGTTACTACAGCTCACTGCACCCCACCTTCTCCTATACATTTTCCTTAGAGACCAAACAGAATATATGTATGCTACAGTGTATGACTGAAATGTGTTATACAATATAACATAACAAGTCTGACAATAATGTGACATATTTAAGGGTAAGCTGCCACAGCAAACCAATATAAGAGGACAGAACACTGATGATGGCAGTGTTGTAATGTACGACAATCTAAACCAAATTTTCCTTCAGTATGACACTTTATGATACAATGTATAAACTGCATAACAAAACAGACAATGGGTGCATTTTCATTATTCTGTAGAACGGTTTTAGTGATTTGGAGCTCATTTTGGCAGTTTCCAAAAGAATAACCTCCGTTTTCTACACAGTTGGTATCTCTTGTGTGTTAAAGTCGCAGGCGGTCAAGCCTGGTAAATGGCAGAAAAAGCAAAGTCAGAGGCAGTAACTGCAACTTAAGTGCTTTCGTGAACTTTTATTATTAACAAAAAAAAATAAAACACAGGAACCAAAACAAAATCCGAAACACTTTTAAACAAATACAGTACCCACGCACAGCTATCTCGGCCATTATTGCACATAAAGAGTTTATTGTATGATGAGACACAATTTATTACATGAAAATGAATAAATTCAGGTCTGCTTGAAGGTGTTGGGAAATCCTTCTTCACATTTCTACTGTTTGTTCATAAAAAAGCAATTTCATAGGGATCCATTTTTATCAAAATCAAAGCAATTATTTGGGTTGTTTAGTATTGGTGTGCCTATACTCACAAATAATCCCCTTAATGAAGTTTTAAGTTGTTAGGTATGGGAGTAAAACACAAAACAAAGTGTTCCCTTGGTTGCATTTGTTTACACAATTAACAAGTACCAATTAATAACGTTCCATTTCTTTTATCCCTTTAGTACAAAACCATTTAGATTTTACTTTGATGTTTTGCAACATATTTTCATTGCCAGTTTATGGCCTCGGTACTCCAGTATGGTAGTAAAAACGCCAGAGCCCTGAGCGAAAGGAAAATTTGTTTCCAATTGACTTTTATATTATGGAATGCAAACGTTAATTGCCATTGATTGGTGCTCAGATGGAAAGGCAGGTTTTATTGTTGTGCAGTTAGCACATTAATTAATAGGCATGTCTGGTTTCGTTTAAAGGTGCAATGATTTTTCATTTTTTTCAGGATTCACTTGTATAGTACTGTTGGTAGGTCAATAAACATATCTGTGTAGTTTTAATGTATAGGTTTTAATGCTAAGTGTACGAAAAACAACTCTATGAAAAGTTGACACCTCTATGAAAAGTCCAGCTCACTCGAAGCTGTGTCTAATTTATGTGTGACGTCACACCAGGACAAGCTCGCCACCCCGCCTGCTGCTTTCCTGCATTACCGCCCACCAAAACTGCTCACCAAAACACAACGTACCCAGGGGGAGATACCATGGTAGATAGGTGTGAAATATATGGCTGCTCCAACACAGCAGGGCCATTGGTATCTCTCCATGAGTTTCCTAAAGAGCCAATACGATGCCGGCAATGGGCGAAGTCCGTGAGGAGGACCAGGGATTGGGATGCTAAACCCAACAGCAGCTGCATCTGCAGCACCCACTTTACCGAAAACAGCTTTATTAATGTAATGATGTTCAAGATGGGTGCTGTTAACAAAGTTAAATTAAATAAGGATGCAGTACCATCCATTTCACAAATTCCACTTTTCCCTTAATTACTTGTAGGCCCTTTCCTTCATCTCCCTCCAGGTAGCACCTGGGATGTGTATTATGGCCTGAGAGTCCACAAGGTGGGAGCAGTCATAAATGACGGCAACAGAAGCTGTCAACAATCAACAACATTAATCTTAACACTAAGGACAATACATTCATCGCACCTTTGGCCATGTGCTGCCCGGTGTGAGGAAGGCTTAGGTCGGCCAAGGTGTCTATGGCTCACCACACACTTGTAGACTGATCTGCTGGCCTGCCTGTAAGTGGCCCAGAGCTGTGTGGTCGTCTGATGCTGTAGCTCTGAGGTGGCTGCATGGCGGCCGTGCAGAGTGAAAAGAAGTGGACGGCTGACGGCACACGTTTTGGATGATGCGTGTGCTCGTCTTCATCCCTCCCGAGTCAGCATGGGGGTTGCAGCGGTGAGCCAGGTTTAAAATTGGGCATTTCAAATTGGGAAGAAAATGAGGTAAAAAACAACTGGCGATTCCAAATTTAAAAAAAAAACAAACAAAAAGATAAGTAGCATGAGTGCATTTTACTAATTAATTAAATTAATTAAATTATTTAAAATAGACTTCCATTTTCATACTATTTTACATTTTACTTATTTTTATTGTTTGATAAAATTATACTGGTTAGTCATCAGTGTGTCACACAATATTTTGGTACTGAGTAAGGTCGCGCAAGCTTAAAAAAGTTTGGGAACCACTGCCATAGCAACAATATATTTTTAACAATATATATTATGATGCAACACCCCAAACATTGAACAACCAAAAAATGAGTCTCTTACTCATTCCTCCTGTTCATCGGGTTAGTCGGCACAACACTGATATTGTTCAAATCTGATGATTAAGTTCAAATATGGCTAGGCAAAAGCTGGCATGCAGCTACTGACACCAACAACAAGGCACAAAACCCTGATCCCCAAGCATAGAAGAACACAAATTATATATGGAAGCTACTGTAAATCAAGGTCAGTACATTAGGTCAAAAAACAAAAATGCTAACTTTTTTTTTACAAATGAATCCCAGTTTTTAATAACGTTATGAAGCGGTGATAGATTCTACAGTGTTCTTCAAATAAAGCAAATAATTAAATATCCACACAGACAAGAGACTTCTGAAGGTTGTGTCATCCTCATCTAGGTTTGGGTAGGTCTGAATCTAAAGTGCTAGGCTTGACGGATCAATGAACTAAGACCTTGCTTTAATGTAGCCAGCCCCCCTGTGACATAGTGTTCCATACCGAACAAGTAAATTAGGATTATTTGACAGCAACATCCAAAGGACAATATGTTCTGATAGCCTGCCTTGCCTTGTACTCTGGGCTTGTCTTTTGTAGCTCTATTTGCCCTCTCGGCCCGCTGCCAAATCACTGTTATTATAGCTGCCGAGAAGCACTGCTGTTGCTATGGGAAACATAGCAACAGCAGATGCACTTAAGGGAGGCTGATGGTGGACAACTATTGTGATGTGTAACCTTTCCTTCAGAAAGCAGTGCCATCAAAGGGTGACCTTTTGAAAAATGTGTCACCACAGATGCATGTCTTAGAAAGCAGCTGTGACTTCCTTTATCTTTATGCCTGTTTTATAGGTTTTCTTTTAAACAGGATTAAGACAAAGATATGGTTAAGAGGGTGTATTTTCTTTTTAGTTAGTCATCGGCAATGGTTTTTACCCTGTTTTTTTCCCCAGCTTGGAATGACAAATTATTATTTTTATCCCGGTTCACCGCTGCAACCCTCCAGCGACTCAAGGAATGGAGGCTGAAACACATGCATCTTCCAAAACGTGCTCCTGTCAATCCTTCATTTTTCACACTGCGGATCTACAATGAAGCCGCCAGACCTATAGTGCCAGAGGACAACACAGATCTGAATGGCTCCACCGCAGACTTGCAGGCTCCCTGTCAGCCACAGGGGTATCTGGTGCGCAGTGAACTGTGGATTGCCCTGCCGACCTAAGCCCTCCCTACCCGGGCGGTACTCAGCCAATAGCCTGGATTGAAACCTGCGATCTCCAGGCTATAGGGCGCATCCTGCACTCCATGTGGAGCGCCTTTACGGGATGTGCCACTCGGGAGCCCTTGAGGGTATTCTTTTTAAAAAGACCTGAATGCCAGTATGAGATGGTAGTGCAATTTTTTTTTTATCTGATTAGGCATGTTTAACAGAGTCAATCTTGCATGCCAACAATCATCATTTTGAATTGCTCGTTCCATTTATTTTATTAATGTCGTACTTCTGAGGCAGTAAGTGGTCACTTGCTGTATTTGCAAGAACACAACAGGCTACTTCCAAGGTCACTATAGAAACCACTATGTCTCAGAAATAGAATATCCCCTACTTGGTACGGAGACCTGCCATTACATTTATATTCTTATACATTTTGTGGTTTCTTTTTTTTTTTTTTTTAGTTTCCCAATCCCCTCCCTCTTCAGTTCCGATATACTCTCTTTGACCTCTAAAACCAATAATTCTACTCTATTTGTGGATTTTTGTTTTAAATTCCTGACCTTTTCTAGTTTGCATGTTAAAAACAATTCCCAAACATATTGTGTGAAAATAAAAAATAAAAATGCTATATGTATTTAACTCTAACATAATTAATGACAATATTACAAAAATTGTTCTGTCATACTACAGAAGCCTAGGCTAATATGGTATACATACAGTAGCTTGTGCACTTACAATTTCCCTTTATTTGATCATATTTAGATGGTCTTACCTTGGTCTAGAATGATAATACACGTCCTTCAATCATACTGTTCTGTTTAATTTCTGATCACGTACAGTTTAAGGTAACCTATAGTATATTAACATACTTAAAAGAATACTGTATAGTATGCATTGTAAAGGTCACTGGCACAGCAGAAAGGTTGCAGCTAGTTATGTTAACACGCACCAAAGGTAATTTCAGTGTTGCTCTGGAGTGTTATTCACATGAATCCAAACAGTACAGGAACAATCAATGGTTCATTTACAAACATTTGTGAAATTCAGCAACTCATTAACAATATTGATACCCTTTGATTAAGATTATGGAATTGGCTTTTGTTAGCGCTAGCTTTTTGAACAACAGGCATGTAAGCTGTCAATTTCGCAGGATATATTTTATAATTATACCTTTACTACTTTATAAATCTGTTCAAAACATAAAAGGTATAGTTTCAGTTTTTGAAAAGGACCACCGATATGCATTTTTAACACTCTGTAGCCTGACAGTTTGCATTCAGTGCATGTGTTTTCAGGTTATTATTATTATAATTATTAATCAGACACAATGTAAATGTGGACTACTTGGGACGCTGTGTAATTGTCTACGTTACGGTAAAAGTCAGAGTATTGGCAAATCTTAAGATTTACTGGTAAATGTCGACATTTAACAAACAAAGTGGTAAATATCACAAATAAACATGATACTGCTTTACTTTGGACATTTACCGGTAAATCTCAAGACTAAGTTCCTTGCTAAATATCTTGCTTTCGTGCATTGTAAGGCTTCAGGATTCCTGTGTATCTCCAAGTACCACAAGAGTCTACCATGCAGTAAGTATATCTATTTTGTGCCTGTATTTGTCACATTTTGTGTCATAACCAAAGTGTGATCCTAAATTGTACTAAATTATTTCATTTACATTTAACAGAATGTTATTTTTATTACTACATATTTGGAGTACAACATCCTTCAACACCATTGAGAATTGTTTTATATGCTAATTTACCAGAATGTTGGTTGTTCTACATAAGCGGATCACAGTAATGTTCAATACCATGTTGAATTGCTCAATTGTGCATTACTGTAAGTTCATTAATGATCATTTTGCTAATGGAACATTTGTATGCATGCAGAAATAAATATATTCAACATTAATGATTATTTTGTTAATTGACAGTTTCTATGCAGGAATAAATACTCTTCGATGATATACTTGCATTTGCCAATGCTTGTAAATCATAAGCAGAGCTTCTGATTTTTGGTGTTTTACCCCGACTTTTCTACTCTCCTTTAAGAATTCAATTGATATCTGTTAAGCCATTTGTGTATCTCAGTCACAACTGAGAAATATGTTAATAGTAACATTGATTTAATTTACAGCTTTTTTCTGTGAAACAACTCAAGTTTTTTTTTTTTTTTTTTTAATTGACCAAGCCTGAATTTTTGATTGACAAGCAGAACGTACAAACAAGATCGCAACATGTTAACAAGAGACTAATCTTTGTTAAAGCTATAATGAAAAATAAAGTATTGCATGCTGGACACACTTTATTACAATCATTCCGCGTGACTGTATTTAACAAAGACGAGTCGCTTCTGCTTTGAAATTAAAGTTAGACTTACGAGCCCATTTAGTTGTTTCACAGAAAAAAAAACAAAAAAAAACTGAAAATTAAATCAATTTTACTATTAAAATGTTTCTCAGTTGTGACTGAGATACAGGTATCAACTAAATTTTTTAAAGGAGAGTATAAAAGTTGGCGGAAAACACTGAAAACCAGAAGCCCAAATGCTCTTTGGTAAATGTCCGAAAAGCTATTAACTTCTGCATAATTTCTGACTTTTACCGGTAAGACTTAAGATTGACCAGATTCTGACTTTTACCATAACATGTATAACAAATAATTTTAGTTTCTTAAAATATAATAACACATGCAAGGTATTTTCTAATTTTATAATTTCCTTTTATTTTAAATTGTTGTGTGTAGGCTATATAAACAAAAGATTTTGAATTTAAAACAATGCATATATATATATATAGTACTGTGCAAAAGTTTTAGGCAGGTGTGAAAAAATGCTTTCAAAAATGCTTTCAAAATAGACGTGTTATTAGTTTATATTTATCAATTAACAAAATGCAAAGTGAGTGAACAGAAGAAAAATCACATCAATATTTGGTGTGACCACCCTTTGCCTTCAAAACAGCATCAATTCTTCTAGGTACACTTCCACACAGTTTTTGAAGGAACTCGGCAGGTCGGTTGGCCCAAACATCTTGGAGAACTAACCACAGTTCTTCTGTGGATTTAGGCAGCCTCAGTTGCTTCTCTCTCTTCGCGTAATCCCAGACAGACTTGATGATGTTGAGATCAGGGCTCTGTGGGGGCCATACCATCACTTCCAGGATTCCTTGTTCTTCTTTATGCTTAAGATAGTTCTTAATGACTTTCGCTGTATGTTTGGGGTCGTTGTCATGCTGCAGAATAAATTTGGGGCCAATCAGATGCCTCCATGATGGTATTGCATGATGGATAAGTATCTGCCTGTACTTCTCAGCATTGAGGAGACCATTAATTCTGACCAAATCCCCAACTCCATTTTCAGAAATGCAGCCCCAAACTTGCAAGGAACCTCCACCATGCTTCACTGTTGCCTGCAGACACTCATTCATGTACCGCTCTCCAGCCCTTCGGTGAACAAACTGCCTTTTGCTACAGCCAAATTTCAAATTTTGACTCATCAGTCCAGAGCACCTGCTGCCATTTTTCTGCACCCCAGTTCCTATGTTTTCGTGCATAGTTGAGTCGCTTGGCCTTGTTTCCACGTCGGAGGTATGGCTTTTTGGCTGCAAGTCTTCCATGAAGGCCACTTCTGACCAGACTTCTCCGGACAGTAGATGGGTGTACCAGGGTCCCACTGTTTTCTGCCAATTCTGAGCTGATGGCATTGCTGGACAACTTTCGAATGTGAAGGGAAGTAAGCATGATGTGTCTTTCATCTTCTGCAGTAAGTTTCCTTGGCCGACCACTGCGTCTACAGTCCTCAACGTTGCCCGTTTCTTTGTGCTTCTTCAAAAGAGCTTGGACAGCACATCTGGAAACCCCTGTCTGCCTTGAAATTTCTGCCTGGGAGAGACCTTGCTGATGCAGTATAACTACCTTGTGTCTTGTTGCTGTGCTCAGTCTTGCCATGGTGTATGACTTTTGACAGTAAACTGTCTTCAGCAACCTCACCTTGTTAGCTGAATTTGGCTGTTCCTCACCCAGTTTTATTCCTCCTGCACAGCTGTTTCTGTTTCAGTTAATGATTGTGTTTCAACCTACATATTGAATTGATGATCATTAGCACCTGTTTGGTATAATTGTTTAATCATACACCTGACTATATGCCTACAAAATCCCTGACTTTGTGCAAGTGTACCTAGAAGAATTGATGCTGTTTTGAAGGCAAAGGGTGGTCACACCAAATATGGATTTGATTTAGATTTTTCTTCTGTTCACTCACTTTGCATTTAGTTAATTGATAAATATAAACTATTAACATGTCTATTTTTGAAAGCATTCTTACTTTACAACATTTTTTCACACCTGCCTAAAACTTTTGCACATATATATATATATATATATATATATATATATATATACACCACCTATATATACTATATATATTTATATATATATATATATATATATCTATAATATCTATATATATGGTATAACAGTCTAAATGTCCACTTTTTATATCGTATATACAAATAAGACTTTATAGAGTATACGGTATACAGTGTGTGGCTGTACAGGTGTTAAAAGTAATTCAGCTAAATGTAATTGTCCACTAGGTAAAGATTTTTCATTAAATGCTCTATGTTACTTAAAACAATTACTTGAAAATAACATGCACTGGGACAAAGGGTAATATCTGAAGCCTCAAGCTGTCGAGATGAATATAGCCGATTGGATTGAAAACTTTCCTTGCTATTGCATATTCATTTCTTCAAATGCTGCATCTGCATATATCATTGTTTTACGTGGACAGCATCCCCTACACCCCACCACTATTTTCCCCCTTTAAAAAAAATAGTAGTACAGGGGTACTCCCCCATCTGAAGAAGTGTGTCATCAAGGTATGTGACTGAGTCTATTCACCCGAGTGACCAGGGATCTTTGTTAGTTAAACTGTGACTAACACATATATGTCCCTGCAATTCTTTATTTTTTATAAAAAATATGTCAGGATAACGCTGCGGGCCCAGCTGTTATTTGGCAGGAATGAGACTCATAGACAAGAAAGCCGAAGTTCAAGCAAACAAATAAGCAGTGCACAAGGGCCAAAACACTCATCAAACTTCCTTTACCACACAAAGGGTTTCTCCTTCCTTACAATACAAGTGGTCATTCTCCAATTAGCACTTAATTACCTAACTGGAGAATGACTACACCTGTGATTGTTGGCAGGGGCAGATTTAACCCTGTCCACTCCTAACCTTACGTTCCCCCACACACTATTCACACCGGCAAGGCTTTTTAGTGTAGCTTGTGTGAATTTAATAAACCACTATTTCATTTTCCGTTGAAGTTGTTGTTTTTACAGTAGAAAAATTAGATTTTTGAAGTGAGATTTTTTTCACTTCTAATGAGAGCCCAGACAGAAAATGATAGTATTTGACATTCAAACAACACTGGTTTCACTACATTTCTGTTCTTCAAAGGACAGCTACTGTTCCAATTAGGATGGCTGTAGTCATTTTTAAAGTGTTAGGAGAGCTGAGGTTGGGTTTTACATTGCAGGGTATCCAATTAACTGGGGAGCAAAACTCCAACAAAAGCAAAAAAAAGAATCTTGTGACCCTGCTTCCCCAATACATTATTAATGTGCAGCTTTCTTCTGAACAAATTATTATTATTTGTTCATTTTAGTAGAGGCCTTTATCTAACTTACAAAGACTAGGGTGTGTGAGCTATGCATTCACATAGTAGCAATAGCTTGTTGTGATTTGAAACAATTTTTATTTTATAGTTCGCAAAACCCCATGAGAAGTAATGTTAATACTGTACAATGCATTAGTAAGACCTCATCTAGAATATTGTGTTCAGTTCTGGTCACCTCGCTACAAAAAGGATATTGCTGCTCTAGAAAGAGTGCAAAGAAGAGCGACCAGAATTATTCCAGGTTTAAAAGGCATGTCATATGCAGACAGGCTACAAGAATGTAATCTATTCAGTCTTGAACAAAGACGACTATGCAACGACCTGATTCAAGCATTCAAAATTCTAAAAGGTACTGACCCAAGGGACTTTTTCGACCTGAAAAAAGAAACAAGGACCAGGGGTCACAAATGGAGATTAGACAAAGGGGCATTCAGAACAGAAAATAGGAGGCACTTCTTTACACAGAGAATTGTGGGAGTCTGGAATCAACACCCCGGTAATGTTGTTGAAGCTGACACCCTGGGATCCTTCGAGCAGCTGCTTGATGAGATTCTGGCATCAATAAGCTACTAACAACCAAACGATCATGATAGGCCGAATGGTTTGTAAACTTTCTTATGTTCTTATGTTCTTATGTTTAGGTGACCACTGTATCGAATAATTATTTACAGACTAAATTGGTTCTCATATTATCCTTGGCCTGAATATACTGGATACATGAGGGGGTATGGTGTGGTACTGAATACATAATATCCCAGTAACTTACGTCAGAGCTCATACAACCCACACGTTGCAGGATCTAGATTATGATTTTCTGAAGGATGAAGATTTTATAACACAGCTATATTGCCTCTTCTTTGGCACTGAACATTTTGTAATTTTCCGTGGCATAAAACCAACAAAAAGCAAATGCTTATCTATCGGCTTGGATGTCTGCTAACATTATTCTTTTTCCCACCCGGCGAGGAAAATAAGATCCATGTATATAAATAACCACTTTAAAAGAGTAAGATATAGCAGGTCACTGGATTTATACAGTTGTTACTGCATCCTTTTTCTTATTTTATTCTGGGCCAATTTTTATTACTGAACCGTGACGTTTAATAACAATAACAACAAAACAACAATAACAACAACAACAATGCAAACCTACCAACGTTTAATTGGTTTGAATTAACATTAAAAACACACTCTAAAAGCCGGTTGGATGCCAGTTGTATGCATGCAGAGTGAAATGTAAACTGTTTTATTCATAATGAACTCTGTTCTACAAAAAGAAAATGCTATGTTTACTATGACACTCTGATTCTTTTAAAGTTTTCTCCTTTATCAGTGGCTTTGGACACTTCCATCCAGCAATCTAACTATACTTTTTGTTCTATTTTTGCAACTAAACATGTGTAAAATAAATGGCTTTAAATAATCTGTAAGTAACAAATTGAAGGGCCCAGTGTCAAAACACAACACGAAATAATAAACCAACTATAAATTATATATAAACCTGCAATTATGACTTGTCTTTATTTAAATTCACATAGGATTTTAACAGGCTGCTCAGTCCCATAGATACAACTTGCAAGGAAATGAGTGAGCAGACGAGATGTTCAAGGAACAGGAGCGATTCATCACATGCTTTTTTAAAATGACATCTTCGTGTTATCGTTTTTTTTTTTTTTTAAGATCTATCTGCAGTCTGGAAGAGGCCTGACTTCCTTCATGAATTAGATAATGACCCACGGAAGCTTGACGGGGGGTGCGAAACAGTTCCACTTCCCACTTATTCTGATACAGTACGCCTTTAATTTTTTAATCTGTTACCAGAAGGTCACTGGGGTTTTAAGTAAAATAACTGCTGTTGGATCACTATGTTTAAACAGTATCCCATGAACTTGAAGAATGCTCACAGTGATGCTATTGTGTAGTGTACCTGCGAGTGGTAAAAAGCTTCACACTGAGCCAAAAACATGCTCTATAAAGTAGCTCATTTAGAATGAAGTTATTTTAAAAAGTTGCAACTGTTTGCATTTCCTAATGATGTACAAAACAAACAAAAAAAACCAAACATCTGAACCGTACTCAACATGCTCTCATCTGTTTATATGCAAAATGACATTGACGAAAACTGTTTTATTGAAATAGTTACAACTAGTAGTACTAGTTCTTTAGTACTAGTAAATATTATTAAAAATACTGTATGGTACTATGAATTAGTTGTATGAAAGCTTGAGGTAATTCTATTTTAAAATGTCTACATTTGACATCTAGTAGGATGAACATAATGTCCTTGGTGTGCACTGTACATAGATAGATAATAAATAAATAAATTACATAGATAATAAATTATGAAAGTAGATGGGTGAGAATTACAATAAGTCAGTTTACGTCTGCATTAATGTAGATCTTTTGGTTCCCACACACAGGGTTCCAATCACCACAGAGACCTGCAATAATTCAGCCTGTGTTGAAAAGCTCTGTGATTTACTCAGCATACCACGTTTATAAAGCCGGCTGACTCGCAATGGAGAACATAGCTCAGTATTTGTGACTTGTGGTTTTACAAACTCCTGACGTTAGCTTTGAGGTAATTGGAAAATGACAAGGGATTTGAAAGTGTAGAAAAGCTCTTAGGGAATAGTTTGGTCAGTCATTTTCATGGGCAGGGTACATGGCGGTCACTGAGTTTAAAATTTTTGACTTTGTTGTTCCAAATATATGTTTAGTTTCATACAGGTATTAATCTTAATTAATAAATTTTATGAAGACGTCTACCCATGAATTACGGGGGGGGGGGGGGGGGGGGGGGGGGGGGGACACATCTATCTATCTATCTATCTATCTATATATATATATATATATTTATGGTAGCCTACATGTGTTAATGCTGACCTTGCTGTTTGTTCATTAGTTATTCACAGTGTGCTTATAAAGTGTACCCTGTGGTTATGATACGATGAAAAATGTTGCTAAAGGTAATCATCAGGTCTGCATCCAGTTGTTTGAGTTCCACAACTTGTTATTCAAACTGGAGACTAGTTGCTATTGCTATTGCTGTTGCTTTTATTATTTATTAGTTAATTTGCTATCTGTTGGAACGACACATATCCAACCGTCACATAACCGCCCTGATGAATTAACCGCCTCGCTAATTAAATAAGTCAATATTAAAAGTAGGTTACGAGAGTAATGGCATTGGCAGCAAATGCAGCTTCCACAATGGAAACAGAAAGAAAGTGTTATAGCATTCAGCCTTTAGGTGCGTTCCCCTTTAAGGTGGGCTGTATGGGTGTGTCAGTAGGTTGCGTGTGTCAATGATGTTTCAATACACCTGTCAAGTATTTTTTGTGCAATTCGTTTATACGATGGAGCGCACGCTTGCAGATATTTGCAGAGTGTTGTTGTAACTTTTAAACGCATCTGAATTAAACAAAGCGAGCTTCATAAATGCAATACTTACTGGCCGTTTGTTTAAAATAGCCGAAGCAACATTCAAACCCAGCTGAATATTGGCTGCTGGCAACATCAAGAAAGAGCGCAAAGTACCGTGACAGAGATATTAAGAAAGGAGGGAGGCAAGGACTTCTAGAGTTAAGAAAGAAACCATCAGTTGCAGGATACTGTACATTTACCTTTTTTTTTAAAATGTTTTTTCAAAAGCTTTGCGTGGAGATGGCTTATAGCAAACTGCACAGCAACATTATGTATTTGTAGCCTAATTAATCTTGTTTATGTTACCTTATTTTTAAAGCAAAAAAAAATCCCCATGTTTAAAGCAGATTGCATGTTGTTTTTGTTCACAAACGTATTTATGAATGTGTAAATGTTTTTTCTATAGATGTTCGCAAATCTGACTTTTTCACATATCCGCTTATACCGCAGTCCACAGGGGGTCGGATATGCAACGTTGTACTGTACTAAATTTAAACAGATAGACTGAAAATACAGGACAGCGAGAAAGCAGACTTCAACAACAACAATCAGGGCGTGTACAAGAACAGATTTTCTTTCATCAAGCAGAAAAAAAGTAAAATACATAAAAAATACTTTATTTATGTTTTTTTCCAGCAGATTGATTTGCAGCAGATCAAGCACAGACTGAACAATAACACCCCAGGGCCTTTACCAGAGATTAGGGACCTCCTATTGCCCAATCAGGTTAAAGGAAATCTCTGATCCATTTTCTAATGTATTTTAATGCTGTTTGTCATGGTTATTCATGTCATACTGTTAAATTTTGTATTGTAGCTCCCTGAATAGCTTTGAAGATACTGTAAGGTAATCTGTTACTTTTTAAAAGGCAATAGTACAGAGTATTACTGAGATCATCCCATGGGCTGCAGCACAAAGGAATGCCCACCTAGAAACTCTTCAGGGCATCAGATGATTCTTAAGAGTTAGGTTTCGGGTTAGGGTTAGGTACTGGGTTAGGGTTTTGTTATTTTTTTACATTTTTTTACATTTTTCTCCCAATTCGGAATGTCCAATTGTATTTAGACTCACTGATACGACCCCGGCACTGTAATGCACTGTATTTAGCCACTTCAGTATACTATGCAACCCATAAACAAGTAATCAAACCTTTTCTGTCTTGGCTGACTGCTTACTTGATGCATAATACAGGCTCCTAAACTATGTATATATTTTTCTCCTTGAATTTGAAAGTGACACATGAAAGTTTCCCCATTCTCACTGACAGATCCTAGATGCTGACAAGCAACTACACTCAGCGGTGAATGATTTAAAATACAAACAAGGCAAAGAATAGTGACATAAATACATGGTGTATGTTGCAGTCCATGAATAATAAATCACAACTGGCTCGACAACAGAGTATTATCATTACAATCTGAGGCACTTTCAGCTGTTCTTATACTAATATTTAATACAGTGTTAAATCTTTAACTCAGCTATCAATATATGTTGTCTTGCAATCCTGGTATAAAAAAAATACATATAAAAACAGAAACAGAAGCCCTAAATACCTCAATATATAGACCCATAAGCACTACTGAAAATTAAAGGGGGATGCACTAAAATAAATTCAGAGATGCACAATGTGATCTGTAATCTTTGCCATGGGAGATTATTACTAAAATCGCTCTAAATTCACCATATAAAACAGCAAACCTCAAAAACTGATACTCAATAACTTTTGTTATAGAAAGTTCAAACCTTGATTCATCACTATTAGATCATTTGATAAACAATTGTCTATAGATTGTATATGTCCTTTGTAAGGTTTCATCAGAACTAGATATTGAATAAACTTTAAAATGTGACACAAGTACAAGGTGTCTCCACTATACCAGTCTATCCTTCTTGGGCCCTGTGCCCTCTTGTTAAAGACAATACCGTCCTAACATCTTCCCTCACAGATTCCTTCATTAGCAATCATTGATCTGCAGGACCCACAGCTCAGTGCTGGCTACTATTCAGAAGGCTTATCACTCCAGCAGACACCCTAAATAAAACAGAGAACAAGCCGTAACAGGATCTGCTGTAACAGGCACTTGCATATAGGTTTGGCTTCTGGGAATGAAAAGGCACTTTCTCTCTTTATCTTACTGATTTTCATTTTTAACAATAGCAAATAAATAAAAAAAAAAAAAAAAAAAAAAACTTTTATTTTCACATTCTAGCACACTGCTGCTTTGGAGATGCCCAGAAACTGTACTTATGATGTCAGAACTGGATGTCTCCTGGTCTGGGTACCTTTAACGCTTTGTACCTTATTCATGAATTTTGATGTTGTTATATATAGTGTGGTCCATAATGATGATGATGTACTTGATATATTGACTCTCCCAGGAAATCTATTGAATTATTTATTTTATAAACTATAGACGTAACATCTCGTTTACAAAGTTTGCCCCAGATGACATATAATGAACAGGTTACAAATGTACAGTACATGCTTGTTGAGACTCTTTGTCTTTAGTGTCTGTGGGAAACCGGATTAAACTTGTCACTTTCACGGAACTATTCACTGTCTTCTGGTGTAAAAGAATTAATTCCACAACTGATGAGGTGTAAACAGGACGATGCCTATATATTTTTTTTACATGCAAAATAAAATAAACAAACAAAAGCCTAACTCCTCCAAGTATTAAACACATACCTTTCCAGGTCTGAAGAACACAGGTTTCTTCTCAGGCCTTAGCCTTAACACACACACTGAGAAACCTTACAGACCTGCTTAAATACAACTGCCTTGGGATCCCGAGTGGCGAATCTGGAAAAGGCACTCCTTGTGGCGTGCAGGAGGTGCCCTATAGCCTGGAGGTCGCTGGAACGAGTCTAGGCTATTCCACTGCCAACCGTGGAACGGAATTCCCAAGGGCCGGAGCACAATTGGCCGCCTGGGGGGGGGAGGCTTAGGTCGGCCAGGGTGTCCTCGGCTCACCATGTACCAGTGACCCCTGTACACTGGCCGGGCGCCTGTGGGCCTATCTATAAGTTGCCCAGAGCTGTGTGGTCCTCCGACGCTGTAGCTCTGAGGTGACCGCATGGTGGGCCTGAAGAGTGAAAAGAAGCGGACGGCTGACGGCACACGTTTCGGAGGACAAGTTTGTCCGTCTTCATCCCTCCAGAGTCAGCGCGGCGGTGGCAGCGGTGGGCCAGGTTGAAATAAACAATAATTGGGCTTACCAAATTGGGGAGAAAAAAAAAAAAATACACCTGCCTTGATTACTAGCAGGTGTGCCTAATTACATGAATAAAACAATCAACACTTCATCAATTAAACAATTATATTGCACACATTTTCCCAGTGTGCAGAGCCTCTGTCCCTTTTCATTTTTGAACATTTAAAAGTGAGTACATCACAGAATCTGAGTGCACTGACATTTTCAGCATGCTAATAAAAACATTTCTCAAATCCACTTTATAAAGTCAAAATGTACCAATTACATTTACAGTCATAACGTTTACAGTGATGTGTTAGGATAGTATCTTGATTAACAAATCAAATTATGATACAGTATATATAATTTATGCAGGGTTGTTTAATTAGCATACATGCAACACCTTTATCTGCAATTTGAGCTGGCATTTCCAAGAATGAAGCTCTTCTTGTCAAAGGTGTTTAAGCCATCAATTAAACTAAAACATAATACAAAACACTTTTTTAAAAAATTATTTATAAAGTAAAACTATCTCATTTATCTCATTTACAGACAATACCTGTGGGCAGACTGCTGCATAGCTTATCATATAAGACAAATGACAACAATACAAATATCAAATGAAGTACACATTTAATTGCATGTTTGTTACAACTTGATTTAACTGGCTAAATTAAATTCTTCAGCTTGGAGATAGATCAATACTCAGCACTAAAAACATTTCTACAAGAGAAACATTTCTACAAGTAGAGAACTGCTCTTTGTTCACACATTTCACTAACATAAAAGGTCCTCCCAAATAATAAAAGCTTTTTTATTTTGCTCTTATGTTGCATCTGCAAAACCTTCTACTCCTGCTGGTCTTGGTCTGGTCTGTTCATGGGGTTCCGATTGATGTATACCATGAGATTGCTGCATTTGAAGGTTATTTATAACTATGCAATTGGAAAGCATCATAAGCCCTTTCACACCTTGCAAAGACTGTCTGTAACATGGGGTTTGTAAGAACCTAAAGGTCAGTTTACCACACCAAAATCCAATACATTTTTCTGGAGCAGTCAAAATCATCACAGCAGTCTCTTTTTTGTCAAGTCTAGGGGGTCTGATTTTCGGGTGAATTTTTTTCCAAATTCAGGTGAATGCTTTTTTAAAAACTGGGTAGAATTATTTAATGAAAAAATTGGGTGAAATTGGGTGGATTTTTTTAAATATATAAAAAATCAAGAAAGAATAGACATTCGGGTAGAAATTGAGTTTTACAACTCAATTGTAAAACAAATGCTTAAGCACAAAGTTTTGACAACAAAGTTGTCGTCAACAGTTTAAATCCCCAACTAATGTATATTTCCACACATATACACCAACTTTAACACACAACACGCAACATATAACACAAAATACACACAGGGGCGGGGCACATTGCCACAATGGACTACATATACTTTATACTTTATACTATATGATGCAGTCCAACAGAAAAGCATGTAGCTCCTTAAAATATGCTCAAACCATTTATCTAGTTGCTTTTAAGCACTAATGATGCTGACAAAGAGAATGGACTGCTTTGCGCCTTGTTGGCTCCCTTCACTGTTACATTTTCACCTTGCACTAATTGTGCCCAGAATTATTCAGCCCAAATCAATTATGCGGCTGCATACTGCAGCAAGCAATTTTATAAGATTTTCAAGGTACTGTTGTCTGTGGAATGTTGGCTTATTTAATTAGGATGAAACTTAGTCTGGAAATACTTTAGCACAACCAGTAATTGTATTGAGGAGACAAGAATTTGGGGATCTAGGATGTCATCTGTCTCTATGCCAAACTTTTATTTTACATACATTGGATATACAGTTAGTTACAATGGTTCCATTTTGATACTGATGTCTAAAATGTAAGGCCCATAAACTTTGAATGGGGTCTTGCAAAAAGGCAGCTGTAGGAAATAAGCAGGTTTACATTTCTTTTAACTGTATAGCCTTCATGCACCATGACATAGATTAGCATACTCTCGTAGACATGTGCAAATGCTTGTAAATGAGTGCTTCTCAAGATATCGCAAGTAATGTAAGTGTGACATATATTTACATATATTTACATATATAGACCCCTTGCCTACATCCTGTGACCACATACATTTTTCTACTGGAATAATTGTATTGGTTTAATGAAGATACTCAAGAATCAGGATTTGACGAACTTCCTGGTACACATCTGTTTTGTGTAATTGGTCATTTTATTACAAGCTCAATGATGGCAGGACAAATATTACATTTTGTCATCAAAATTCAAATCTGTCAATGAAATTATCATCAATTATCAACACAAAAAGCATACATGTACCTTAACCTATAATCTTTTAACATGTGACCAAATTGCCAGAACCACTATTATTTAACATTGTAACCTGTACTGTACACGACACAAGACATAAAAAAAAAAACATAAAATGGTGCTGAATACAATACAGTATCACCACTTAAGTAAAGATCGGAGTAAATCCACAATCATGATGCTATTCTAATTTCTTATGTACCTGTCCTATATTCCATAATATATCAGTAGCTCTTTAGCCGAGTCTATGGCATGCATAATAAACCTTATTTAGACATTCAAATTACAAAGAAATGCTTCTTGAAAAACACTCCATCTCTAGAATATAGAGTGACAAAACTACTCTCAGTAGACTTCAAAACATGTTAACAAAGGTGAGAAGTAAGAACAAATGACCTAGCAGAACTGCTTTGCTAAAATACGTTTTTGCTGTTACAATACAAGATGGTGGTTACACTCAGAAAGTCAAGTCGTTCACATACAGAAATTACCAAGGCAAATTTCTTTGTAATAAAGTGCTAGCACATCCCACTAGATCTGTATGACAAATTAAAGTTACTGTTTTTTTCCTCTAAAAAAGTATGATTAGCACTGAAATTCTGCAGCGCTGCCATAACCTTCTGTCCTCTAAAATGGCTGAATTCGCCACATTAAAATCAGCGCTTTGCCCAATTGTGTAATTTAGCCTATTGCTCTCTGCATTTAAATCTTATTGCTGCATCTGTGCTACTCGGCCCTTGACTTTGCAGAATTGAACTAAGCACATTCTTCTTTCACCAGTATAGTTCTGTTTCTGAAAAAACAAATAGATGTATGATAAAGAAATTGTAAGACAACAAATAGAAAATCTCTCATGAATGGGATAGTTTTAAAATGGAAAAGTCACCAGGATAAATGCATCAAAACACCTTGAAAGCAAAATACCAACATACTGATATTGGATAAATAAAAAGCATCATGCTTTTGAGGTTGAAATCTAGATTTTAAAAAATTCATACTAATAGGAACCATCCCGGCCATGACAGCTGCAGAAAAGGTAAATGAAAAATTACAAGAATATGCTTTATTCAATGTAACAAATTGCAATAGTCCACAAGTCTTTTGATGCCGTAACATGCAAACCTATTATGACTCCAATATTTCAAAATTGGAATTCCAGAATATCATTACCATTTCAATTCTATTCGCTGCTAACCACAATTGTTCTTTTTGCACATGGTAATATTAAACCCATAGACCCTATTCTGGGGTGCTAATGATATACATAAAAAACAGAACAGCACTAAAGTGAGCATGTATAAAATGCTAAGGTGTGTGCTTGTAGGCTAGAGGTGGCCACTGATTGTCACTCTCTGTGCATACAAGTAAATAACAATACAAAAAGCTCTTGGAGGAGTTTAATTGTTATTCACAGTCCAGTCAGCACTACTAAGCCTGCTTAAAAAAATGCTGCTGGGCCACCTAAGTGAATTTCCTGTTTAATCAGCCTCACTCTAACCACCCCCACCCTTCCCCCACCAGTCTGGCTTGAATTGATAGATTGAAGAAAAAAGAGCTTTCGCAAACAGTCGGCAATCATTCCACAGAACAGGGGAGTTAATCTTCATCTGCTGCCTGTTTAATTAGTCATGTTATAATGCACTTTGTCTGGTGGCATTCATCAGGAGGACGAGAGACAGTGGCGTAATCGCACTGCAGTCTGACTCTGATGCTGCAGTTTCATTTTGCTAACAGCACACCCACTGCTGGGCTCAGTTGCATTTTTGTCTAAAATGCTAATGAGTTAAAAAAAATAATTGTCTTTCCGATCTGCTGTGCAGTTCATTTTTGCCAGGCAGATGTCTCAATTTAATTTTTTTTTTGTATATATATGTAACATCAGGCACTTTACTAGTTAGGGTAATTAATAGGCTTGGTTCTGTTTTAAAATGATATAAAATATAATGCTTCCAATTCATATTTTTAGAAACCAGGCTACTTGAACCATCAATGCGTCCAATAAAGAATATGTTTCTATTCCTCCCACCGTACATCACACTGCTGTAGGTATAACTGTAGGTACCCTGGCACAGATTGAAAAAAAACATACTGTTTATATTACACTTTGGTAAGTGAACGACACTCACTTATTAGTCACACTGACGCAATGTGATTAACAGACAATACTATAATGTACCGTACACATCTGTCCTAACAGTTCAAGATTTACTCCAAGCTGTGATGCACGGTACAGCCGAGCTTGTTTTTAAACCAAGTATTTTGCAACTGTTATCAAATAAGTAACAAAATACACATGGTAAATGTCATCAAATAAATTTGCAGTTTATTTCATATCATTTTACTTTTTATATGTCTGACAAAACTATATGAATAGTGTTAGCTACCAGCAAACCCCCTGAAAACACCTCAAGCATGACAAAGAGTATCAAAACAATGGTGTTAGGTTCAGTAGGATAAAAACAACAACAACAACAAAAAAAAACAGAGTCAATAGAAATAATTAAAAATAATAAGAGACTGTTAGTCGAATCCAAGTTCCATTTGCTTGGGGCAAAGTAGGTCATTTTTAAACAGGAAATGCAAGTTGTATTTTAGAATGTGTCCCTAGTCAAAGAAATTATACTCCATAAAAGAAGGTGCAATTAGAACCTGAAAATAAGTAATAGCTATCCAGTTTATTCCATTCTATCACTGTCTCAATTCTAAGAAAACTGACTGTAGAGACTTATTTAATAAAATTAATAAATAACAAATGTACCTGCATGTACAACTGTGCCCAAAAGTTTTGCATCACCTAGAATTTTAGGATTGAGACATAATTTAAAAAGAAAAACTACATGAACATAATTTAGATTGTTTATTTACCATGAAATCAACGGAACTACAAAATTATATTGCAAAAGTCTACCAGAAAACAATTTTATGGGAAAACTACAAAGTGGTTTGCAATTAGATATGTTAATGCAACATTATTAAAATAGTTAATTCTTTAGGGTGATGCAAAACTTTTGGTCACAGCTGTACTGCTGATTCTCTGTATTCTATTAGATAAATGACAACTGTAATTGCAATGCTGGGAAAGGTTAGGTTAATTACCATAACCCTGGTTCCCTGAAAGAGAAGATGACCACCAACATTACATATGGGATATGCCTGCCTATTGGTAGGTATTTTCTGAGCTCTCTATACCAGAGCTGCCAATAGGTCCCTTCCTGGGATGATGCCCTTGGTCCCGCCTACTAAGGGATAAAAACCGTCATTCCACAGAAGCCATTTCTCTTTCAGTCTTTCAGGGAACCAGGGTTATGGTAAGTAACCTAACGTTCCCTTTCAATTCGAAGATGACCACCAACAACATTACGTATGGGAAATAAGTCAGAACTGCTTAACCTTAAGTTAGTGGTATGAGCGTGCAACCTCCAGGACCCTCATGCCTATTGAAGACAAAGAGGGATCTACCACATTCAAGCACTACAACCTGGAGAACATATGCGGCGTAGCTGCTGTACATATATCGGACAATGAGGCCCCTCTGAAAGGGCCCAAGATGTAACCAACCCTCTAGTAGACTGCACAGCTACTCTCCCAGGTGGGGGTAAGCCATCGCTGTCATATGCCGTAGAGACTGTATCCGCAATCCAATGCGACCGTCGCTGCTTCGAGAGGGGCTGTCCTAGGGTCTGTAACCCGTGAGAGAAAGAATTGATCAGTATGATGCTGAGCTCTTGTCCTATCCATGTAACACCTTAATGCCCGCACCGGGCAGAGTAAATTCAATCTCCTATCCTCCTCCGAAGCAAACGGAGGTGGATGGAAAGACTCCAGTTCCACAGACTGATTCATGTGGAAGGATGTAATCACCTTCGGGAGGAAAGCAGGGTTTATACGCAGTGACATCTTGCTGCCATTGTCCCAAATACGCATGCAGGAGCTCTGCACCGATAGCGCCTGCAGCTCACTGACCCGCTTTGCGGAGGTGATAGCCAAGAGGAAGGCTGTATTCATAGACAGATGTTTCAACTCTATGGAGTGTATGGACTCAAACAGGGCCTTCGTGAGAGCCTCCAGCACAACATCAAGGCTTCATTCTGGGAGAACGGCCCTCCTGGGAGGGCGTAACCGCTGAGAGCCTTTGAAAAACTGGATAGCCAAAAAATGCGTACCCAGAGACACCGAATCTACGGGGCAATGGCACGCAGAGATAGCAGCTAAATACAACTTCAATGTAGAAGGTGACCAACCAGCATCAAGCAATTCTTGTAGAAACTGCAAGATAAGTGACACGTGTCAAGAAACTGGATCATGACTTCTAGTTAGACACCAATTCTGAAAATACTTCTACTTATAGGCGTACAGTCCTAGCACTCTACAGAGTACCCACCAGTGAATCTGATAGCCCTAGGGCTGTCTAGCGGTCCCATTCAGGGACCAGATCCATACTTGGAGCCAGAGAGTGACTCTCGTCTGACTGAGGAGATTCAGGCAAAGTGGGATCTCCCAGGGTTGGCCTTGTATGAGCAGGCATATGGGCGAGAACCAGATCCTCCTGGGCCACAAAGGGCCACTAGAACTGTTGCTTTCTCTAACCAGACCTTCTCCAAGAAGGCCAGGAACAATGGTACTGATGGGAATATGTAAAGGAGCATCCTGGGCCACTCGTGGGCAGGGCGTTGGCGCAGAGTAGACCGCCTAAGCAGGGGCATGCAGGGGGCAATGCATGGTCTCCGCTGACTTGAAGAGATCAACCTGCGCCTTCCCAAACCGTTCCCAAATGCGCTCCACCACCTGTGGGTGGAGTCGCCTCTCTGACGGTTACGCACCCTCCCTCGACAGGAGGTCTGCTGCCCAGTTTGCCACTCCGAGAAAATGTGTCACCCGTAGGAACAGCAGGTTCCATTGTGCCCAAGTCAGGAGCCTGCTGAGATGTTTTGTACGGTCAAAGGGAGCACTGTAAAATCTCCTCCACAGCCGTCCTGAATGTATGTCCCGGGGATATCGGCGCCTCCAGCAACGCCGCCTTATCCGCGTCAGGTACCCTTGCCTGCGACAGCCATAGCTGTCTGTGAGCCACCGCCAGGCTTGCCAGGCTCCGGCCTAGAGCTTGCCCTTGAAGACCGGTGCTCTGGAGCAGCGTACTTGAGAGGAGGTGAAGCTCCGTGGCCATCGGCTCTGGGAGTGGGGTCTCTGTGGGCACGTCATCTGAATACACAGTGAGAATACCAGCCATGTTAGCCAGGCGGGTCACCTAAGCCCTCTTCCGGAGTGTCTCCGTAACCCTGCACTGAGGGTTCGGGCACATCGGGTCCCTAGGCAATCCACCCACCAGTAGGGCTTTAAGTAAGGCTGTGATGGTGGAGTCAACTGGGGAAATCCTGCCAGACCCAGTTTCTCTAAACCTTCCAATGAAGCAAGTTGAACGGATTGCTTCAGCACACTCGGTGCTGACGCCGGTTAATCCCAAGAGGAGTGCACCTCCTCCATAACATCAGGAAATCGTGGGAAGGGCTGCACTGTGGGAGCCAGACATAATGCTGGACAACTGTGTCAAACTAATCTATGAGGCAATCTCGGAGCTAGGTTCTGCCACAGTCAATAGTGCCGGCTCCTGTTCTTCCTCCATCTTCGTGGGAAGGAGTTCTCATCCCAGGAGGCCGCTAAAGACAGTGTGTCCTTGTGGCAAAGTGCCTGCCCCGTGTGTATTTTGTGAGTGGAGAACGGGATTGGAGACGGGGGTAATATGAATAATAATAATAGTAGTGGTAGTCATTGTAGTAACATATCTGCTCACCGTGTTTTGTTTAGTCCGTTTTGTTTGTCTGTTTATTTTGGCGAATGTGCCATGTCCTGTTTTTGTTTGTTGCAACCGTTTATTTTCTGTCTATCTGTTCAATCATTAAACGCTGAGCAAGATCATTCGCTCAGCTCCACCAAACTCCACCTCTCTCTGCTGTTTATTCCTGCTTCTGGGCTGACATCACCCACTCCGGCCGTCTTTGTGACACCTGGTGTCAGCAGAAGTGGAATTACCAGGGCCCCCTAGACGCAGACCAGAGCAGGAACCGCAATTTCTTGTTTTTAAAAAAAAAATAAAAAATGTCAGAAGACGCCGTCTGGATCTAGATCAGGGACAATGCTGATACACAGTTCATGCCCATAGCCATCCGGTTCCTGTGGCTGATGGACAGGGAGCCATGGGAGGCATATGAGAGGGAACACACCCCAAACTCCCTGGAGGAAGGTGTGGAGTTGGTCCTCTGCTACCAGGAGGCTGCTATAAACAGAACAGCACCCCAGGTAGCAGGGTCTCCAGCGCCCAGGCGGGGGACCGCGAGAGTCCAGTGCCCAGACGAGGGGGACCGTGGGGACCCAAAGCCCAAAAGGAAGCTGTTCCCATCTCCACCAGCAGAGGGTGAGTGTCTGCTGGTATCACTTCCCCTACCGTCACCACCTGGAGGAGAGGAGCAGGTGCTTTCTCTGCCTCCATCACCTTCCCCTGCAAGTGAGGGAGAGCCACACCAGTCCCCTGAAAGTGAGGGAGAGCCGCACCAGTCCCCTGTAATAAGGGTAGACTGCACGCCGCTCCTACCTCCGCCGCCAGGAGACTACACGCCGCTCCCACCTCCGCTGCCAGGAGACTACAAGCCTCCGCCACCTCCACCTCCGCAGGAGCAGAGCAGCAGGAGCTGCCTCTGCCTCCGCCACCTCCACCGGTAGGAGCAGAGCAGCGGGAGCTACCTCTGTCTCCTCCACCAGCAGAGGGTGAATGCCTGCTGGGTCCCTGTCCACCAGCAGAGGCTGAATGCCTGCTGGGTCCCTGTCCACCAGCAGAGGGTGAATGCCTGCTTGGTCCCTGTCCACCAGCAGAGGGTGAATGCCTGATGGGTCCCTGTCCACCAGCAGAGGGTAAATGCCTGCTGGGTTCCCGTCCACCAGCAGAGGGTAAATGCCTGCTGGGTCCCTTTCCACCAGCAGATGATGAATGCCTGCTGGTATCACTTCCCCCACCATCAATAGGAGAGGAGCTGGAGTTGCCTCTGCCTCCATCACCGTCAGGGGGAGAGGAGCAAGAGCTGTCTCTCTCTTCACCAGAAGGACCAGGACTAGATGCTGGCAGTCCTCAACAACCCTTGCATAGTCTGCTGAGGGAAGCACGGGGAAGAACCGCCCGGCCGCAGTGGCCGAGAAGAGGGCCAACACCCGCACCCCAGCTTGTCCTGACTCCCTGTCGTTTCGCCCAAGGATGCCTGCTTCGCTTCGCCCAAGGATGCCTGCCTCGCTTCGCCGGGGGTTGTCTGTCGCTCCGCATCGCCTGGGGTTGCCTGTCACTCCGCATCGCCTGGGGATGCCAGCCGCTCCGCATTTGCCTAGGGTCGCTGGACCTGCTTCCCCTGGGGTTACCAGCCGCTCCGCATCACCTGGGGTTGCTGGAACTGCTTGGCCACAGGGGTCAGTGTGGCCGGAGCCCCACCAGAGGGAGCTGCCAGCTATGAAAAAGGGGGGAGAGGTCAGGAGACCACCTTTCCCCACAAGAATTTCGCTGCAGGAGTTCTGGGGGCTGGAGTCCCCCCAGAGGGAGCTGCCGGCAATAAATTGGGGAGAGGTCAGGAGACTACCTCTTCCGCTGCTGGACTTTCCCCGGCTGAAGGAGTCAGTCTGGGAGCTGTCAGCATGTCTCCTGACAGCCGCACCATTGGCAGCATTTCCGCTGCCAGTGGTACAGCGGGAGAAGAGATTCACCCCACTTTCAGCACATCTGCTGACAGCATAGCCAGTAGCAGCCTGGCTACTGGCAACATTGCCACCCATCAACCCCTTAAAGTCTCTGTTCTTGGCCCAAGATTCTTTATTGATTTTAAGGGGGGGAGGTGGTCATTGAGGCCATGTGTGCTTTGCACAAGGGGGGGGGGTATATGTGGCGAAGTGCCCGCCCCTGTGTGTATTTTGTGTTGTGTGTTCAGTGATTGGAGAACGGGATTGGAGACGGGGGTAATACGAATAATAATAACAGTATTGTCAGTACTGTCTGTTTATTTTGGCGAATGTGCTGTGTCCTGTTTTTGTTTGTTGCAACCATTTATTTTCTGTCTGTCTGTTCAATCATTAAATGCTGAGTGAGACCATTTGCTCAGCTCCACCAAACTCCACCTCTCTCTGCTTCTGGTCTGACGTCACCCACTCCGGCCATCTTTGTGACAGTCCTCCTCTGCCATCAAGGGCTGTGGCTCCGGGTTCAGCCTGGGCTCACACAGGAGACCTAGGGGCCGTATCTGGTGTGGGTGGTAGCAGGGCTGGGACCTCTACCTACACCGCAGGAGCTTGCTGCCTAGACACTAGCTCAATGACCTGGGCCATCTTCTCCATAAGGTAGATGATGTCTCTTGTCTGCCTTGAGCACTTCACCCTTCTCGTCTGAGCATAGGGAATCTCCTGCGAGGAGCTCTGTGAGAGTTGGAGAAGCGGGGATGGGGCCCCGAGGGTTGCTGACTGCTCCACCATGGGAGACTGAGCATCTATCCCCATGGCCCTTCTAAGCCTATTGCAACATACCCTGGGCTGAAAAGCCACACATAATTTGCAGAAGTCCTTTTGGCCCATGTCCTCTGTAACATGTTGGACCTCTAGGCAACGCATTCAGAGTGGGTACCTGTCACTGAGTGGCATGCTTGCCTTACAAGATGTGCAGGCGTGGAACAATGGAATGCTCATCATGGCTGCAACTGTCCCGTCTGGCATTGAGTAGCATGTGTACTGGAGAGCTATGCTCACCGAGTGCACAGAGAGGATCTAGCACCGCGTGCACCGAGCACCGGGTACTCACTGGGGTGTTATGCGCACCGAGGGCACCATGCGCACCGAGGTGATATGCACTTAGCACCATGCTCATCAGATGCACAGAGTACCGTGCGCACCGAATGCACCGAGCACCATGCGCACCGAGTGCACCGAGCACTGTGCGCACTGGGGTACCGCAAATCTTTTCAGTCATTTAGATGTATGACTTCTGTATGTACGATTTTCGAACATGTAAGTGTAGGTGCTTCGTGGAACTTACTTGTCTGTCTATTTTAAGTTATCCATGTCTAGTTAAATTAGCTGACACACCCTTACGTATGATTACCAAAGCATTTACACATTTATTATGGACTTTCTGGGTTACATCTGCTTCTACTTGATGTAACATTAGTCGCTGTTGTTTAAAATAAATAAATTTACTACCCTTTTAAAAGCGAGAATTGCAGATTTTTTTTTTTTTTAAGTGGTTATGGTGCACGCAAAAAAAAAGGAGAATAATGAGGAGGCAGGTATCCTATTGCTAGATTATAGTTTGCTAGACCCTGTATTTGTTTTTTGGACCTAACAGATGATCAGATTATTAGTCATTTTCAGTTTAATAGACAAACAATATTGGATTTATGTGAGTAGTTATCAGAGGATTTGCAGAACTCCATAATGTGCAGCTTTGCCATTCCTGTGCTAAGATTCTATGGGGGGCTTTCAAAGTATGAAGGATATTTTATGCCACAATGAATAATTAGTAGCAATTTCAGGTGGTCTCCAGAGCTTGAGGTTACAATTACTTTAATTCCAAGAACAGAGAAGAGGGGTTACACAAGCTTCAGCACCCATGAGCATCGAGCTTCACAGGGAGAAGCCCTGCTGCCTCCAGCGCCACAGTTGCCACAGCCGTAGTACCCCGCACCCCTGTCAACTACACATCACGAGAATTACTGGGCATCAAGGTAAATATGGGACTGGCTGATGGATCCTTAAGGGATGTGTGATGGGATACTCCCCGGCCCTGTGCATATTCTGTGTTATTTTTGTATTACTGTTATTATCTAAATGTATTTTGTGTTACAAACGAGGTATTACTTATTGATCGAGGTATTATTTATTGATGTTTTGTTTGGCAGGGAAGGAATTAAAAACCTTCTCTGCCAGAAATACAGATTTGGCTGAACGAAGTTGGGTGTTCAGAGGTGGAACGAGAGAGCGAAAAAGTAAGAAAAAAATAACAATTGCTACTCGTGCTGGCTTTAAACCAGCATGATATTTGTTTGTTTAGTGTTTGTTTTGCTCTTTGTTTTGGCCATCGGGCCTTTTTGTTTCTGAAAACTGTCTTGTTTTGTTAAATCTTTTGTTTTAAAATAAATCTGCGCATCAGTGCTTCCTACCCCATAGTACTGAGTGTGTATTTCCTGGTCTGACATCACCGACAAGCCGTCTGGGTCACACATTCACATCAGTCTTCCAGATTCCTCTGTTCTTAACTCTGCAACAGGCTAATCACTCAAAATAGGTCAAGATCCCAGATTCCACCTGTGCATTACACCTTAAGGAGGCTGTGTGGTCCACTGGTCAAAGAAACAGGCTTGTAACCACAAGATACCTAGTTCAAATCCCAGCTCACTCCCTGACTTAGTGTGTGACCCTAAGCAAGTCACTTAACCTCCTTGCACTCTATCTTTCAGGTCAGATGTTGTTGTAAGTGACTCTGCAGCTGATGTATAGTTCACACACCCTAGTCTTGTATCTTGTAAAACACTTTGTGATGGTGGTCCACTATGAAAGGTGCTACATAAAGATTATTATTATAATAATATGTTAAACTGGTTGCTATAAAGTCAAGAACTGTTGTGTAACTTTACTTTTAATTTTCACGGCTCTTAGCATGTGCTCTGTAGTACCTCTAGTTTGCTACTGTATCTTCTTACAGTACCTCACAGTTACTGTACATGTATGTCAATTTGCCATCCCTCTCCAACTTCAAAATTGAAAGACTAATTTCTATCAGGATTGCTTTTACTTAGCTGTGTTTTCTTTGATACAGTTATATCCCAGGATGACAGAACTGGAATCAGAAGTGTCCTGCTCATCAGTCAGTTTGACAATCCAGACTTGGTACGAAACTGCTGTTCAGTGGTGGGGAAGGAGTGAATTATTAAAAGCAATAATAATTCCACTCATTGCAGTGTCAGTTCAATTTATATTTTTTAAGTGTATGCAATCCAGAAGAATTTACCAATTTGTCAGAGAAATTTTAACATCACACTCATATAGTATTTCAACTGAAAAACACCCAGTCAGAAAAATGAAAATTCTGGCAGTTATATTACAGAGCCTCTACTGCGTTAACCTCTCCCCTCCAGTAAAGGCTACTGCAGAAATCAAGAGCTGTACTTACTGACAACATTTCTCCCCCAAGTTGAAGACTGACACATGCTTCCTACAATTAGTTTCTTGCTATCCGAAATATCTCATTTCTTTATTGTACAATTACAGTACAGTATTACAAACACACACAATATCAGACTGTATACTGTTCAATGGTCCAGTGTAAATAAAAATAAAAAAAATAACAAAGGTAAAGTCTATCCTGAACAAACCCAGCTCCAGTACCGTCTTCGACTGGCTATTGAGTGAAGGAAAACAAACATATTATCCAATTGGTTTTACAGCGTTTAAAGATTTTTTTCTCTCCTCTAAGTCCATGAGGTAAATACAACCCTTGTCTGACTGCAATGTTGTGTTGCTGGCTTGCTTTGTTGCATAGTAACAACATCACAAGGGAACACTGCACTGATGCAGGGGCAGCCATTTAGAACGCAGTGCGTTATCACAGGAAAATTACAATTATTTAGGTAAATCGGTGTTAGAAATCTTTGTAATAACCAAATTATCATGTAAATAGTTTCTTATAATAGAATTAAAAAGGCTGTTTTTCATGTTATCTTTTTCTAGAAATAATTGTGTATGTTCATTCATTTAGACAGTACTGTATACTACTAAATTAATTAACATAGGAAATTAAGAGCCCCAAAAATAAGTAATATATGTTTTGTGAATTGTCTGTGGCATACCATGGTTAAACCCAAACAAACCAGGTAATTCCTACATGGTGAAAAATGGTAAAAACATCGTCCACCATGGTAATAGCAAACACACGGCTAAACATCTACACAATGAGCTGTCTCTTGAAATAATATTTGCGGTTATCACAAAAGCAGAACATTTACCAAAACAAAAAAAGAGCCAAGTGAAAATTTCAAAAATCACAAGGCAAACCATTCCAGACATTCTGAAAAGAAAATATGCCCACTTAACATTTGCTGACGCAGTACTGACATGCACGTTTTTTTTTTTTAAGTGTTCAAATAGTTTTGTCATTTGACCTTTTTTACAATAACTATATTCACTTTGCTGCCAGTGTTTAATTTCTGTCTCATTAATAGCCCCCTCAAGGCTAATAGCGCATGCCTTTTAAAACATAAGTGCGCATTACTCATGAGGAATATGCATCGTCCAGAACTATTCTAGAAGTGTGACACCCATGGTAAAACAGCTTGTCAGTTTTAATCGAAGCATGGAATGTAAAACTAAAACAGTTTGGCGACCACATATGTCAGAAAGCACAACCAGCTTTAAACAGAAATTTACAAATGTAATAATAGATATTTTAAAAGGGTATCTTCACTGCAGGAACATTTAAATGTCATTGATATGGCCATGCAATGTAGTCAAAACAATGAGGCTAAAAAACAGTTCATGTTTCTTGGACAGCAGGTACTTTCAGAAAAATGCCTTCTAATTTTAATTAATTGACAATGGCTGAATATTTTCAATGGCTAAAGTTCAAACAATAAAGTAAAGCAGTGGCTCAGAGTTGGAGCTTGTACTGCAGGTGGCACTTGTTGCTGTTAGCTCAGTTGTAAGTTATTTCCTAACCACCTTACATTGTTTAAAGACTTGGGACTATCACCCAATTGAAATAACAACTGACAACAGAACTTTTAAAAGAAAAAGAGCATTAGTGGTTATTGATTTACCCTCTGAACTCCGACTACCTTTGATATCTCAGCTGAGCACTGGATGACATACAAGAAAACCTGAATCCTCTACATTTTAATTAAAAACCCATTTCAGACAATCAATCAAAGCATCTTCACATTGAAAGAACCCAGAAACTACATTTAGTTGTTCATGTTTAAATAACTAAGATGTATGTTATTAACCTCTGAAAAAAAAAAAAAAAAAAAAAAAAAAAAAAAAAAAAAAATAGCTCATGATTAATTAAAAAAACAAAACAAACAAAAAACATATAACCCTGCCTAAGATACCAGTCCTGGAAAATATGGAACATAAATGTTTAACTTTGGAAATCGAACTTTAAGATGATAAGCAGTGATATAAACAAGGTGATTAATCATGTTGCTATGCAACTATTAAAAATATGGAAGTTTTTCTTCTATGGTAAATGGCTATTTTGATTTACTGCAAAGCAGAATCCAAAGCAGAGTAAACCATTTTTAGGACCAACTTTTTTTCAGAAAAAAAATAAAAAAATAAAAAAAAACATTGGTCGGTCTCACTGTATATCATGCTTTTGACATTTATGCAAGTACTTAATAAAGATAATCTATATTTTCTAATTTATCCAGAAGGCTTATATCTTTCCTTGCACAGTGTTCTGAGGGCTATTAAGCAGAACATCCACTATAAAACAAGATCTTTTTTTACCACAAGTATGATAACTACTGTACCACATATTTTTGTCATTTACAATAGAACAGCAACTGGGTCTTAACTGAATATGAAGTAATGGAAAGACACCACAAAGATGTACCCCCAGAGTTCTTAGCATAAAGAAAACTGCTTGGAGCATTTCATTGATATTGATTTGCCTGAAGGAGCTCTTGTATTTGTGCACATGGTTTTGTTTGACCTTGCAGCCTACTAGTTTAGCCCATGAAATAACTCAATTAGAACAGAAATACCTTTCCATGACGTATAGTTTTTTGCAGCTATTTTTCTTGCTCTGGGATGAAGGTGCTGTGTGAAGAATAGTGCATTACTGTACAGCAATGAATACATTATTATTATTATTATTATTATTATTATTATTATTATTATTATTATTATTATTATTATTATTATTATTTAACTATGCTTAATTCGGAAACAATATTCCATATGTTTTAAAGGGGGAAGCAGTATGAATTTCACACAGTAGTAGGGGGCGCTCTGGAGCATGAACCAGGTTTTTGAAACCTCATCTTTATGTGTAAAAAAAAAAAAAAAAAAAAGCATTAATACTTAACTTAAATCTTGTATTTTTCCCCCAGATTTATAAATGTTATATGTGAAAATAAATATGTTTTTTAAATGTGTACGTTCAGATATAATTTATAAATCTAGTTACGAGATTTTACATTTAGCTAACTATTTAACTACATTTTAAATCTCTTAACAAGATTTAACATTTAACTAAATATTTTTCTAAATCTTAAATCGCTTAACAAGATTTAACAATTTGCTAAATATTTAATTAGCCAGCTAAACCTGGACTTAGTATGCAAATGAGCTCTGCCCTCTTTGTGCTTTCACACTATTTGATTGGCTCTTGTAATGTTGAAATTTGCATATTTCCCGATTAGCATTACAAGAAACAGTCAAATCACGTAAAAGCACAAAGCGGGATGAGCTCATTTGCATACAAAATCTAGATTTAGCGGGCCAGTTAAATATTTAGCTAAGTGTTGAACCGTGAATAATAAATTATAAATTATGTCTGAATGTACACATTTAAAAAAAATATAGTTATTTTCACAACATTTATAAATCTGGGGGGAAAATACAAGATTTAAGTTAAATCTGGGGAAAAATACAAGAATTAAGTTAAATCTGGAAAAAAAGCACCCCATATTAAAAGGTGATCCCTAAATTAGAGAGATCTAGAGGAATTAGAGGAATCACACAATCATAGATTAGACACCTGTTTCGTAAATAAAAAAAAAAAAAGAAAAAAAAAACAGGTTTTTGACAAGAAACCCTAAAAATTCCTGTGAAGTGTTTCAATTTAACTTCAAACATTTAGCCCATAATGGATTTTCTATTTGCCATACAGTGGTCCTCCAGTCATCACAGAAGCCTATCCACTGTTCTTCATTGAGAAATTGTCTTTTAACACTAAACAGTATGAATAAATAACCAGTTGGGCCACCTGTAGTGTAAGGCATCTGTTTTCAAAAAGCTGGTTGCACCCTCCTTAACTTGAAAACTGAAGCGTTTTGCTAGTGCCACCCCAAATCCATTCAAATACACAAACAATATATATTTTTATATAGAACGGTAGCCATAATGTCAGTAATAACATTTCATTCACATCGGTACCACAGCCATTGAGATATATAATAGCTTGGTTTTTAGACAATAACATCCCAGATAGCTAATGAGAAGGCTACCTTTTTAAGGAGAGATATATAGCTCAACACAACAGACTAACATATGGGCAATGACTTTTGGTGCTCATGACCCTTCTCGCTCATCTTTGAGACAATTAAATTGTTCCGTCAGCATATAATCCTTCAGGACTGGAATAGGAAAGAAAATGGAGAAATCCATATCCAAGCCCCCCTGAGGGATCTCTTTTAAATCCTTAAGAATGTTCGGTCTTCACAACATTTTTCTAAATTGAAAAAATTGACTTCTCAGTCTGCTAACATGATTTATAATATATTATATATATATATATATATATATATATATATATATCTATATATATATATATATATATATATATATATATATATATATACAGCGTAAAGTATGATAGAAAGAAAATGGAGAAATCTAGAGAATTACCGAATAGTCAACGTTCATATCTGCAACCAATAACAGAGAATTGCGGGTGGGTTTATCCACTGACTGTTGCTATCACTCTCGCTGCCTGAAAGAGGTTAGACTACTGTAGTTTAACAATAATAGCTCACATAGGTACCATTTTATTGTGATGGAATTATTCTCTTCATCCATGACATTTGTATATCTGCGTACAAATGGCTTTGCTTTGTGTGTAGCTATAGGCGACAATTGCGGAAATCACTGCAGTCATGTCACATCACAGTGCCATGTTTACAACGCAGTGCACTGAAGCTTGTCATGGTTTGAATAACCATCACAACAATAGGAGGGGCTGTAAAATATGACAAGTATTTGAACACTTATATTTGATTGAAATAAGTCTATTCACTTTCAGTTCACCTCAGGTACCCTCTAAGAACGTATGTTAGTGAATAACACAAAATAATTGATGAACTAGTGTGACAGGGTGCCCACCCCTTGTATATTTATTTATGTATGATTAGTGTTTTCATTTGTATTATTATTGCTATTATTAATGTGTGTGTGTGCGGGCGGACGAGAACCGTCCGTCATTTTGATTTTTTATTTGAGACCGGCGATAAGCTGGTCTTATAAAGTGTAGTTGGCATGAATGGGGGTTGAAATCGCATCCTGATAAAATCTTGTGGGAATGTGGCTGAAGCCTTAATAAGGTAATTATTTGATTAATAGGTAATTAAGGATCCAGCCACAGAATATAAAAGACCCACTCCGGCCTCATTAGGAGGAGAGCTTAGAAAGATAACTATAGAGAAAAAGAGCGAATGCTATCGGATTAAAAGATTGAAAGGTACTTGTTTTTACCAACATTATTATTGTTTGTGTTTATTTTGCTTTGGCCAACGTGCCCTTTTCGTTGTGTTTTATAAAACGTGTTTTTGCTAAATCTTTTAGTACCTGTATTTTGGTTTAAATTTCCTGGTCTGATGTCACCACTGAAGCCATCTCTGCCAGAAGTAGTTATTTTCACATTTGTTTTACAAGTTTCAGAATTTTTATTTCTTTAAGTATAAATTTTATGTTGTTTTTAGCAGTAATGAAATACAATAGTGTAGAAGGGCGGTAGGAAAGCCCTGCTGTTTTAAATGTATTGTTTGATTATTTTTAGAATGGGGTCTCCCCCTGCGCTCCTGGGTCATGTGTATTTGTTTATTATGACTTATTTATTGTATTTGTGTATTTAAATAACATTGAAAGTCGTGCGTTTTGTTATTGTTTTATTAAATATGACGAAGAGAAGCTGTAGCTTTTGTTGCAGCGTGGATGGGAAGCCCATCCACATTAGTAATTAATAAACTCGTGCAGATTGTAGCCGAGGGGTAATAGAATAATTACTAACTAGTTAAACCCCTCGGCCACGATGTATAAACCTGCTATTTTCTAAGTTCCGTGTGGGAGCTGGAAAGAAAGGTGTGAGATTGATTTAAAACTAAAAAAAACCAGACAAAAACAGTGAAGGCGATTTGCTGCCTTAGACACAGAATAAATCTCCCTTATTTTTTATTTCTGTGTTAAATGTATTATAGAGAAGTATATTTTATCCTGCAAAGTTTAAGAAAAAAATTGAGACAATGGAGTATTCATAGTTAAGATTAAGGTATTTCATATGTATTTTACTTTATTGCAGCTATTTGTTTAATAGAAGAAAAACAATACATTGATAAAAACATATATTTTTTCCTTCAGGAAAAGAGGCAAATGTCAGGCCTCAGATTACTGGGGGACTGGGGGTGGGGTCACTTAAAACAGAAAGGAACCTTTTAAAAACGTGTTAATTATATGATGGGTTCTCAGTACCAATCATTGATAATGAGAAAGCGTCCCCTGACAATCTGAAAGTTTCTCTGTGCATTTTACATAGGATAATGCATGTGCTTATATTAAGGAAGATTAAATAGTATTCTGTAAGTAAAGAAGTGACAACATTTCATTTGATCAGAAAAGGAATTCGATTTAATCGTATTACAGTTTTATCCATGTCTCAGCCTGTACTGTTGACTCAATAAACAGCTAAGATCAGCAAAGAAATTAGCCTTTGTAAAATTATCTTTGACCCCATTCACATTTGCGATTTAAGGCGGCCCAGGGCATTTATAATTAAGCTTAATTTGTAATAATTACCTTTTTTCTTTCTGTTATTTAGTAACTAAGCGATAAACATAAAAACTGCAGGATTGTGGATCTCAACAATGCGGAGACTTGGCATATTCAGCCACCATTGTTTATTTTGCACTCGTCGATATGCAGAGCTACAGAAGTGTGTGTCTTTACATTAAAATGCAGATCATTTCTTGTAGCAGCTTGTAAAATACTGTTCTCATCCACAACTATTAAGATTGTTGATGCATCATAACATTAAGACAAAATAGTCATATCTATATATATATAATATTATATATATATATATATATATATATATATATATATATATACATAAAACACATATATCTATATTACGATTTTGTTGCATTGAAAAATTAACACATTGTGACCTATTGTGCTGCATTGAAAAACACATCTGCTACACATCAAGGATTACTGTATACACGGTAGCTCTTCCATTCTCAGTGCAGGCTATCATTCCATTAAAAAAAATGTTAAGAAATTGCCGTATTTTAGGCCTGCTTTTCAGTCAATTATGTGAATGCCCAAAGGCGCCTTAAACCGCAAGTGTGAACAGGGTTGCAGACCTAAACATGCGGCGGTCCTGAAGTGGCCCCTGAGGTGGCCCTGGGCCAGCAGTTGTGTGAACGGGGTCTAATTTAGATTGTCTGAAGATGCTTTCTCATGATCACTGATTGGCACCGAAAAATGGAATAGGTAGGAAAAGTCATCATGCAATTAACACGTTTTTAACAGGTTCCATTCCGTTCTGCAATCAGGGCAACTTCTAAACAAAACTCAGAAAAGCTAATCAGTGGGCTTCCTTTATTGTACACAGTCAAAAGATAGGATATTTAACACACTTTCAACACTTTTAATAGTAATAGTTTATTCAATGTTGGGATCATGACTGCTTGTATGGGTATGGTAAGAGGTGATTAAGGCTGCTGGTCCCGCCTGTTAAGGGAAGAAGAATAAGCCGGCACCCTCTGAAAGAGGAACTGATCTGATGAGGCCAGGATCAGCGGGGGGGACCGTAATGAAGCCACGTTAACCCCAGCACGCCCGTCAAGGGGACTGCCTGAATTAAGGTGGAAGTTGGGGAGGAGGGTAGAATTACAACTGGGATTGCGACGGCAAGACCCGAGTGAGATTACCTGAGATTTATATAGGAATGATCTAATGGGCATTTATTCAATAACCCTACATCAGTCTAATCTTCCAAATAGTAGAAAGTGGCTGAAAAAAAAAAATCATAGTATCCATTAATCACGGCACACTGACGCTGCAAGCAGAAACTGCGAAAGAAAAAAATTATACAGAACAAATACCATGTCATATTAAATGGTAAGAAATTAAATATTTTGAAAAAAAAAATGGATTCTATGAAGTGACCATTTAATAAATTGAAATATTGAGATATGTAATGTTTTCATACAGGAAGGGTCTGGTTTGCAGGTTGGACACTGGAGGATAGCATAGAGATTGAGATAGAGCGAGATGGAAATCAAAGAGAGAAGATGCAGTTTCTTAGGCAGAAAAGGGACTAGATTTGCAGCTGTAAATCAGCAATAAAATAGAATCTCAGAATTTGATATTATTAAATAGCTACTGTGTAATGTAATAACCATACCTGCTGTGTAGAAATGAAATTACAAAGACAATAAGATCATATATTCACAAAAAAAGTTTTTGAAAGTAAAAGATTCCACTCTGAATATCACCACAACTCTCTGCTTTCACTTTCAATATGATATTAGATAAACATTGCCAAAGTGAAAATAAAAACCCCAGAGCGTCTCCCTATCTTGGAAGTTGGAAGTTATTCATAATATTTTCATACTGCCCCATTTTAAAGACTTAAAAATCTGGTCACCTTATATATGAGGCAGTCAATTTTCCATGGAAACACACTTTGTGGTTTTTGAGGTTTTCTGCATAATGTGTTTTATAAATGCCTATTAGTTTCAAAGACAAACATTATTTGATTTATAGCAAAGCCTTATAAAGTTATTGCTACAGAGTTACTTCTGCCATACTTAAAAGAGTTTTAGAAGTGCTTTAACAACACAAGCCCATAAACCTTAACTGCTTGTGAGAAGTTAATGTACAGCAAGATCATATACCCTGGGGCATGCAAGCTCAGTATCATAAAAATGAATGAGTTGTCTGATACAGTATAAAGCGGGCATGTTTTTCCATTTGTTATATAAATAGTGGGATGGCATATGTCTTCTCAGCGATGGTTTTCAGTTCAGAAACTGTCCTACACCAGAGAAATGACACTTGTCAGGCATGCCACCCACACAGTGCCACAACCACTTTCCTTCACTTAATAATGTGGTGGTAGTGGGAGGCGTTCTAGGAAACATCACCATTGTAGCATGCAAAAAGTTAGGATCTGACACTTCAGAAAGTACTCTAGATGGCAATCTAAAACAATGTTTACTGAGACCTACTGCAACACACACAGAGCAGGGTGGGACAAATCACTTTGTATGCTGGTGGCCATTTGACCTCTAGCTTTCAAAACCTGGTGGCCAAGTGAACTTTAATGGTGGCCAACATTTTCAAACAGGGACAATATGAGGAGGTATGTATATGTTGCACACGTTGCTTTTGGATGCTTTGTTTTCATGTAATCGGTGTGTTTTATTATCTTTACATTGTGGGAGGGGAACTATATAGAATCGATGTGCCAGATAAATAAATCCAGTAAATTCCAGAAAACTATATATATCAAATGCCAGGGAACTATGTACAATAAATGCCAGGGAACTCTTTACATTAAATGCCAGGTAACTATTTTCTGTGTGCATAAAATGCCAGTGTGTGAAGTATATAGATACAATGCCAGGAAACTATATATACATAAAATGGCAGGAAGTAGAACTATATTAATCAAAGGCCAGGGAAGACAACTATATAAAAAAATCCAGGGAAGTGAACACATTTCTTTATTTTCAGTTACTGGCTAAAATACTAATACTCTGCTCGCTCTTCCTCCTCATCTTCAGCTACATTCTCATTTTCATGGAGTTGCCAGATGTGGATTTTCCAAATACAAATACAAATAGATTTGACTGTTGCTTCAGTTTCTGAAGTAAGAGATATTTTGAGAAAATGTTTTTTTTTTATTTCCCGTGCCTGATCAACCGAGCGAGTTAAAATATTTTATTTCTTAAAACATGCACCTCAGTGCTTCCATACCCTAATACTGTCTGTGTCCATTCTTTTTCCTGGCCTGACATCACCTGTAAGTCATCTTGCCACACCATATAAAAACTGTAGACCTGATTAGAACCACCCTGACACAGAGTTAATACCCAGGGTCGGTTAACTAGAAATAAATAATGGAAGAACAAACTTCAGTCCAAATGCTGATGACAATTTTGTTTGTATTAACAAAAAAACACCACCTTTTTGCACAGTGCAATGCCTTTCCCCCTGAGCACCCTATTTTCAGTTCATACATCATAACAACAGCCCCTCTCACGTTTTGTTTTTTAATCCAACATAATTCAAGACTAACCCTAACAGTAGTTATGATTACATAAGAAGGATCATACAACAAATGTAGCAGACAGGTTGCATACCACAACAAAGAGCTGAGACCATTCATCTCTTCAAAACTGCATTGCCAGGAAATTAAATCTAATCTAGTGGGGCTGTTTCTGAACTCTTAAAAGCTAAATTTCTGAAGTTTTAGAAATCTGTAGTCTTTTCAGAAGCAGACCAAGTGGTGGAAAAAGGAGTAACCATCTAAGCAGAAACAACAATATAGAGAATGAACACCCACAATAGGATACAAAACAGGTAACGCAACATTATTAAATGATACAGGATGTGTATCAATAAATCTCCTCAGCACTGCAACATCTGACTCCCTTACAGCAGCTAACAAGCATATTTCGAGTTTATGTTCTGAAAAGCTTACATCTACCCTCTAACCTCAGTGCTTTTATTCAAGCTCTGACCCAATATTCAGTACAGTAAAGGGTCACACAAGCTACAATACCTGAAATTGCCTTCAGACAAGCCTGGAACCAGTCCTAGAAAGGCATTGCTCTGGGTGTATATGATGTCACAACACAACCACATCAATGGATTAGACATGGCAAGAAGGCTTTCAACCAACTACAGCCTTTACCCCCTGGACACTCTCTGGTCATGCTCTTAAAAAGACAAACTAAAAGCTAACCTTTTACTGAGTGACATTTTAGATCTTTTTCAAAGGGTTTTGTGCTGCACTGGCAGTATTGATTCACTGAATAATGATCACTTTCATTATCACAAGCTCCACCTTCTATTTAACAGAAAAAACGGCCAGGCTGCAAAATACCATACATCATGGATATTAATAGAAAAAAAAAACCTTTTATTTCTTTACTACTGCACATATTAACTACTTTTTGACACCACTTGAAGATAACTAGTTTCAATTCACAAGGCATTGACTGTGTTGTATGCTTATCATTGAATTTGATGGTGGCCAATCACACTTCCCAATCAGGTGAATACCTGAATCTGGTCTCCATGGCATTTTTGTTTCCTAAGGAAGTAGTAGTCCTCTTTGCAGGTTACAAACTAGCCCAACACTGGATACTTCATAATTGTACTCCCATCAGGAGTAGAAAAGAATAGCTTACTGAAAGGATAGTACAAATCTAGTAGGTCATTTTGATAGCATTGTATTTATACAGAAACACTACAGTCAGTTAATTCCCAGCAGTCGCCTTAACAGTTATCATCCAGAGGAAGACAATATTTACTTAGCACTATAACTTGAGTCAAATTCAGGTAATTCAAAACTCCTACCGTACCTCACGGCACCACAATGGATCAGATTCACCCACTGTATGGATTGAAAATGTCAAGGGCAGCACACACATCAGCGCTATTCAGCAGTACTTGGTCCAAGTACCAAGAAAACACATCTCAAAAACATTTATTCCCCCATGTCATACTGAATACTTACGACTTCTCATAACAGCATTTGTAAATTAAACTTGCAAATATGAGTATACTGGCTGAACATAACTGACCATAAGGTATGACTTCATATTGTATGGCCCTTATACTAGGATATTTTACTCTAATGAAGGGGCATTGTCAACAGAGCTTGAAGTAATTCTAGCGAACACAATAATTCCATAAATCTTAGACACTTTGAACTTCCAAACTTTCATTAGCTGCATGGGTCTTAAATGTACAGTTTTGAAAGAAACACGTTATACCACACGTGTTTTCATTTTAAAAAATGATAACTGGTACTACTCTTCTGTTATCAGTTTGCACTTGCATGTACTGGGTCATTTCACCTCAGCAGTGTCTTCTGGGTCAAAGAATATTACAGGCTAAAAGAGATGTCAGTTGACAGAGGAAGCAGCTGATTGGTTATTGACAGGAAATAGGGGGAAAGGGGTGGGGATAATTTCTCTCTCCATGTGAAATAACAGTTCCCAGATAAAGTGATACCCTTACCTTCCAGATTTATTTAAATCTAACCTTTCATTGTAAAATTATCCAGAAACTTCTAGAAGGATATTTAGGCACCCCTCCCAAAATCTTCTGTTTTAACAGCAAAGCAAAGCTGGCATGTTTGGCGTGCTTAGAAGATACCCAACGGTTTATATTGAGGACCTCTTCCAGCTGGAACACAGCCCAGGAGTTATGCACCTGGGACTTCCTGCTGGAGGCACAGAACGAACATTTAGTTTTGCAGATATGTGGTCTGAGATAATGGGTTAATGCCATGATGTATGTTAGATTGTAATTACTGTAAACACAGTGATAACATCAAAAGGAATGGGCAACATGATGTCGCCAGTTTGTTGATATAAAAGAACAATAAAGAGCCCAGGAATGGTACTTGACTAACTGCAGGCGTTTGAATTTAGTGGAATTAGTCCTTTATATTCAACAGGAAGAGTACCACCCATGAATGTAATTTTGTAGATTCTCAGGGGCACACAAATTGGTCAAAAGTATTTGGTTGGAAAAGGTTATGCAAATCTGAAAGAAAATGTGTTTTTTTTTTTTTCTACTAGCTTGCGGCAGGACTGCAGTCTCTGTGTATCAATTCTTGCAGAACATTTTTAAAACAAATCAAATTAGTGCCATCACACTCAGCTCAAGCAGAAGATCCTCCAATTTTCCGAGAGTAGCACTGTTCAGGCTTAAAAGGCAAGAAGATAAGCTGCGGTCTAAGAAACCACGGCCTAATGGGAACAAGAACAGAGATGGCTCCAGCTGGAAAGAGCTGATTGGGCCATGCTTGGCTTGTCATTAATCACTTCCCGACTATTCCCAGTGCTTCATTTAGTTACTGAAACTAAAATACTATATTAAAATAGAGCTGTCTTGGAGGAAGATAACAGTCTGCAATGATGTGACTGTTGATCTCTCGAGGGAGATCAATCTCAGACAGTCACAAGTCAGAGGTCAGTTGGCAATGCTTTACTTCTTCTGAAGCCGCTTGGGCAACCTGGTTAGTGTACCTTTTAAAGGAGGCCAATAGAGGTGACTCTGAGGAGGTGCAATTTACAGGAACATGAAATGGTTAGAAAGGGATCACAAAGAATCATCAGCTACAGCACAGGTCTTTTCCTCTTCAACCATTGTAACTGTAAATCCAGGTCTTGGAAAAAAAAAAAAAAACAAGAATACAGACCTGATGCCTAAGAATGTACTTCTTATGGCAAATAACAACAACAATACAAAATATGCGCCAAGAGCTTAAACCACACAATGTCTTGCTCCAGGGAAGATTTGCTTTTTGTGTGTATGTGAGAGGTGGGGGGGGGGCGCTTGTTCATTAATATCGCATTTGTATTCTCTCCACAATCATGCACATTTCATGTTATTTATATAATTGTGACACAGAGCGAATTAATCCTAGCTAACAATCTCCCTCCCAACCTGTGAGGGCGCTGTATTACAGGAAAACTGTGCCCCGGACTAGATGGTTTGGCAATTCATTCCAAACCAGTCTGAAGTCGGCCAGTCAGAAAGGGGGCAGAGTCACAATACCAGAAGTCATTGCCTTAATGTGGTAGGTAGGCGATGTGTCAGTCATGGATTGGAGGACACGTAATTGCACTTGCTACCGAAGGGGGCGTGACTGAAGGTATATCAGGGGATGTGGCCAAGCCATCTGTTCCTTTGTTATGGTTACGTAAAGACCTGTAAAGGTCAGACTAAAACATACATTTCCAGTCTAAAACAGGTTTTTCTTTGACACTCGAAACACAAAACAAAACACATAGTTAAATTTGACAGTACAAACAGTAAATCTCTGCCGATATTTGATACCCTCGACATCGGATTTGTCGGTCGTTTGTTTGGACCTGCATGCTGAACTTGTGGTCACACGTACTTACACTGAACATAGCAGTGGTGATCTGATACTTGAGTGAGACCGTGGTACACTGGCAACATGACACATATCGTCATAATAATGAATTCGTTTATTATTTCGAATTAAAAAGTGGTAATGTGGACAACGTGATGTTTGCCACGGTGTTATCACGTTTACGAAAGTTCACCAAAAGTGTCACTGTTCACTGTGTCACAGTGTACGGCTATATATATATATATATATATATATATATATATATATATATATATATTCATACATGATATATATATATATATATGCGTAAAAACGCATTTTGAGTCGTTAAGAACCCGTAAACTCGCTTCTACCCAGTAAACCAGTAATAATTTTTTCCAACAAAAACACACACTATTATATAAATTGGTTGTCATTCACATTAAATATTTCTTTGATAGAAAAGTTGCATCTTTCATGATGTGAAAGACATCAGATCTGGCAGATTTGTAGAGGGCTGATAGGTTGCACAAATGACTTATGTTTCAAAAACAGTGATAACACAGATTTCAACTTAAACTTCCATTATGGAAACAGCAGAGGAAAGTTTGAATACTACTCTAAAACAGTTGAAATATCTTTCAGAAGTCATCTTGGTCTTCTGGTTTCAGTCCTCCTGACCCTACACCCTACTCCTAGTGTCATGGCAGGTTTTTCTAATTTAGAGTTCACTTTGTTTTTTTTTTTGTGAACATTTTTTTTGATTAATGTCCTTTCTTTTCCCCACCCCTTGGGAAGAGGGAAATGGGGGAGACAATAAAGATAAAAAAAAAAAAAAATCACAACAGTACAGAAACACAACATAATATCAAGACAAAAACAAGAATATTACAACAAGATACAATAAACTACTAAAACTAAAATATCAAAGAAAGAATATACCTTAATTAATTGAATGCAAGTTATCCTTGTGGGGAAATGCCATAATATGCACTTGATCTTATTCAAACAATTGTGCCTCTTTATCGGCAGCAGTATCCCATGCTGTCATTGTATTAGCGGTGGCTAAGTGTAGCCGAGCCGTAGATCTTTCCAAAAGAATGAAACATTAAAAGTGCATGACACAGGGGCATGGTCCAAGATTAATATATTTTGAATCTCTGTGGACTTCAATCTGCAAAATATTACAGGACACTTATGCAATTACCTTGTAATGTTTATTTTAAAAACGAGAAGCATCACTTTAAACCAAATGCGCTTCCTGCAAACATGCAATTTCAACCTTTTTTCTTAAAAGATAATCTAAGCACTGTGCTCTTTTTACAGGATGATTGGCCCCTCGCAAATTTCAAGAATTAATGACAACACTACCCAACAGCGTCCCTCTAAGCTTTTTAGATACTGAGAAACTTGCCGTTTTGTCTGAGAAAGGGCAAATTATTATTTTTGTTGCATTATACAATTTTGAAACAATATTCCAACACAAGTATCTCTACAACTGTACAATTTGCTTTAAATTTAAACAAGACATTTATTCTGGCTGCCTCGGATTCTGAATCATCCTCCAATTTATCTATATAAAATAAATCTAGAATTTTTATGAAGCGTATATATTTACCTTCATGAAACCTGTCTGAGATCTTATCATAAATGCATCCCTGTCACTTGTTATCATAGATATAGACTGCAAGCTTAACTGGTAGCCTGCATATAATTGCTTTATACTACTGTATAAAACAGTGGTGTCTGCACTGCCTTCAATTGTAACCATCTTTAGGGCTACTAATCTTCCATTTTTAGGAATAGCAAATTCTGTTTTTTTAAAAATGGCCAGTTGTCCCCCCCCCCCCCACTTTTTATCAACATATTAATAATTAAACATGGCATTTGAAGATAAATATGTTGATAGTTAAAATAAATAAATTAATAAATATTACCACAATTCTTTATTTTTATTAAAGCCAAAATTTTCAATAAGACTGTTGTTGCTATAAGTAAAGCACCTGAAGACACTTCAGACCTGTCATAATGTTTATAGACATCACTTGGATCATTGCTGGCATTAAAATAAGCAGGAAAACCTAGGAACAATATTACAACAGTTCAGAAAACAAATGTTCAGCATTGCTGTGAGAATCATATTTACAGTTACCACTGACACTGTAGTTCAGTCTACAAATGAAGGTGTTTTGAAAAGACCAGTTTATCTTATTACTGGCATTACAATAACAATGAAAAACATGAATGAGTTTAGTAACAGTCCAGTAATTTCATGTGAAAGTAATCCTATGTACAGTACCGCACTAATTAAGTTCTACCTGCATTACAATAACCAGGATAAAATATGAAACATGATAAAAAGAAGGCATACTGTTAACTGACTTGTTGCTCTTCATAGGCTCAGTGTTGGGTATCACCTGATTGTAATTTAAATAGCGCCCCTTTTATGTAAAAGCATAATTAATCATCCCAATTGTTTCTTTGGTGATTCTGCCTTGTTATATTTAACAAAGAACATGGTGTGTCTCCGGACAGAATGTCTTTATGAAACAAACGGTGTGTAGTGGAGTGACTACATCCCTTACATGATACATTTCCTTTGAATGTATAGCTACAAAAATAGCTTTGAGCTTCTTTCTTTATCGTCAGATAATATAATGTAATTAAGAAACGACCATGGTTTAATATTGCTATATTGACAATAATTCCACTCACAGTTAATTTGGCTTACTTGCTTAGGGAAAGCCCCGCCTGAGCGCAGTACAGTTTTCATAAAAAAAAAGGCAAAGATTCTTAAGTTAACTCTTAAGTCAAGGATGTGACTATTGAAAAAAGTAACAGTGCTTTTCTAGGTTGACTACACCTATGCTGGCAATATGATCTTGTGAGTTTACATGATCAATGGAATGACAGCAAAAACTCATATAGATAATCAGCTTTTTTTTTAGTCCTGTCTTGTACCGAAACACTGCATTTTTTTTCTTTGCTGGTGCAGCTGCCATGCTGAGTTTCAGCTGAGACATGCGAGTGAAGCCACATGATGAATAAGCTCAACTTGCAAACAAAATGCACATAGTATGTCTTCTTCAATTACTACATGATACATTTAAATGTGTATTTTCGACTTTAATACTTTGATTTCATTTTTACCACAAAATTTTATTACATTTCAAAACGCTTGAGATGATGATATTTCTGAAATGGTCAAAAGGGAAATAAAACAAAAACCGTCAAATTATGAGCATTGTGATTTGTATTTATGTTTACCGGAGTATTTATACTTAATAATGCATTTATATTTATACTGATTAATATTAAATTATACAACAAGTTCAAAACCGCAAAGTTCATAAGCAGCACCGAGCAGCACTTTCTAGAGGCAGAATGGCCAGACGCCTGCTTCGGTCCCCCTGTATAGGAATGTGACCTGCAGTTTTTACAGAGGGAAATCAGAGCATTAGCTGCAAGACAGACGCAAATATGCTTGTGTTAATGCTTTGCAGGAATGCTCTCAAAATTTACCTCGAGATGTTGGAGTCTCGGTTAAGGTTGATATTTATGATAATAACTTGCAAAAGTTAGTAAACTGAGTGCAAAGGTTGTTGCCAGTTACTGCAAAAAATTCGAGCATTTTAGCCTTGGAGGGAACACTGCTACCTATGGTCAAAAATAGACATAAAGATCAGGGAGAATGAATGAGTAAAAGACATAGCACTCAGAGAGCAATAAAATATGACTCGGCACTCATCATATAACAACATCCTATAGGACAGCAGCATAGTATTGACAAAAATGCAGCAAAATAAACAGAGATGGGAGCATGGTTACAAAAATTTAATGTGATAAACTAGAGAACCAGGAGGGAGTACAATACATATCAGAAAACTCAAGCCACAATTAACATCTGTACTCCCTCTCATTCACTGGAACCGCTCCCTATCTATCTAAATCCCCAAATCCCAGCCTCCCCTTCTTTACATCCAACTCCCCAACCTCCCCCCCACCCTTCCAACCAATCCAACAATTGTCACTGTGAACCAGATTACCCTGAGGGGACTTGCTGTGAACCAAACCACCTCGCGAACAGAAAAAATGAACCTCAAATTGAACAACCGCAGACAGCATGCACATAATCTAGTTGCCCATGTATTCAATGTTTAGGTAACTAATTAGAGTACAGATTGTCACCAACTACAACATCAACGTCACAGAAATTAATAAAGACATAATGACTAGATTAACGTCAAGAAACAGCAAAATGTTTCCACTTCCATACTGTGACGGTACAAAAAATAACAATCCGGAGCAAAGTTCAGCTCTGATGACATTCTGCATGACAGCCAGCTGTTTCATATAGAAAGCAACGTCAAAAACTTTCTGTTTAAGAGCATTGAGGACAGCAGCAGTCCCAGCTATGCTTTCAATAACAGGCCGTGCCAATTGCCCCTGAACCGATCCACAGAAAGTGAGCGCAACCCCTGCCAAGCAGACGTCCCAATCACCAGGGCCCAGCGACTTCCCACATGCCACCCCCCACCGGTGTGGACCGAGGGAAAGCAACGGGTCCCCCACGTGAAGTAGCAAAAATGGCAAGCAAGCAATTATTTAAAAAAAAGCGAAGTGGCGAAAGGAGCTCCATCAACAAGCAGCCACCCCAGCGCCAAGGCCATGTGATCTCCTCAGAGTTCACTTTGTTCTTATAGCACTCATAGCTTCTGCAAATATCATCCTGCTTGAATGTCTGATGTCTGAAATATTACTGTGCCTAGACTGAACAATGCATACCTGAGGGCTGCAAACCCCTACAAACTGGTGAACTGCTTCTCACACAAAAACATTATCTGGAAATCCAACAGCTATTCTGAGAATTTAAGTGAGATGACTTGTGTCAGGAAATGAGATGTCAAGCCAGTTACCATCTGTGGTTTGTGACCATATGTATTTCAAATATCTGTCATTTGAGTAACAACACAAGGTGTTCAAAACCTAGTTTCAACTAACCCTGTTTCTCATCAATGCAAATACAGTAATTCGCTGCAAACAGTACACTAACGGTTCGTTTCAGAGATCTTGAGTAGGTCTAACTGTGGATTACTTTACCCAATGCAACCTTAGGTAGTCCAAGATTAGTGTAATCAGAGACAGTGAAACCAACCAAATACCTCCATTCAACTAGCACTGAGAATAACTTTGTATTATGGGGCCACTATCCTTACAGAAACTTTTTATAAAAGTTCAAAACAAACAACAGCTGTGGTAGATAACTGATGTTTTTTTTTTTCCATTTTGTTGCTCACTGACACACAGACATGCTTAGTTGTTCTTACAGGTTGTGAAAATGAATAGTGTACACATTTGGTCAATCATTTTGTGAAGTGTTTATATTAATGTTCGTTACTTTAAAACATATTTTATTAGAAATTTGTTGTCGTGAAAAATCTCTTCCAGCAAATACCCCCCCCCACGAGGCTGTTGCTGCCAATCAATGAGATGTATTAATTTTACAGTTCAATGCTGTTAGTCTATTATATTTTGGCTGGCTTATTGTCTATAATTATGTTTCAAGCTGTTACAAAAATAAAACAGGAAATGGTATAATAGTTAGAAAGGGATCACAAAAAAAACAGCAGCTGCAACACTGGCCTTTCCTCGTTAACCCAGAATTAACCTAAGAGTATACTGCTTTGTTGATGACTCTCTTTCAGTAACTAAAAAACAAAAAACGAAATGAAAAAGGTGCAATGAAATTATAGTTGGCTAACTGACAGGACAGCACTGCAGTACAGCTTGATTTATCAATGGGCCAAGCAGAGGAATCAGCCTTTACACTGTACAAAATTTATTGAACTCCAAGGTGTTCTTGTCAAGAAACTAAGAAAACAGTGGACATTAACTGGGTTTTTATTGGCCTCAGTGCAGCCACTTATGAAATACAATCACAAACATGTTATTGTTACCTCAGTGAGGTACTAATGCTTTCATCAAAGTTGATAGTATAATAGTTTGCTGGCAACATTACATTCCTAAATAGATACCTACAATAAATAGGTAGTCTAAAATTTGTGCTCATAGGCAGTGCTGAAACCAGACGTAAAATCTGAATAGGTAGATTTTTAAAGGTTCCACATATATTGTCACAAATAGACTTTTCACAGATATGTTATAAATATTATCTAGGAATTCCATTGTTGTGATATGCAATAACACATTTAGACAACTGTATGGCTATCCTTCCTTTCTATAAGATAAGACATATCTCCTAAGATGTAAGGAATAATAACTAACGGAGGCAGTCTTCTATGGGTGCTCTTCTAAGCAATGATAAATTGCATATTTCACTGAGCCCCGCTGTGCATTTTATTTATAATGTGTCAGTTTGATGGTCCAATGGTTTTATTTATTCTTTATTAGTTTACATGTTTTGGTACTGTTTTATATTAGAGTGGCTGTTCCACACCACACTGTAGTATTGATTGTGGTGTCATACCATTCATTTATCAACTGTATTGCTTTCAGGAAGCCATTTGATTAATGTGTGTGTCTTTGTCTTTGCTACATATTACATCTTCAAAGTTGCAGGACTGTGTTCACACGTATTCTCTGTCACTTGTGAACAGCAATGGACAATTTTTATTAGGGCATCTGATTACTGATTATTTTCGCTCCAGCACATTCTTTTGTGAAATTGTTACATACTTTATTTTCAGTAATGACAAACTGACGTTGACTATAAATGGTATTTGCCTAATTAGTCTAATGAACGATATATTAGCAACAGCAACATAAAGACACAGCTGATGAACTATATAAGGATTTTTTTCCTTTTTCTGAAACAGTCAACAAATATGTTAAAAATGAAACACAAATGAAGCTATACATTTAAATTAAACAGCTGAATTTAGAGGAATGGTATGCATTTTCCATTCTTTTTAGTTATTTGAGTTATCTGAATGTTCCTTTTTCTATTCCTGATTTAAATTACATTTTATTTCATTTTGTTTTCAGTTAAGGTTTTCTGTCAGAGGAAACCTCGCTTGTATGTGAGCTAACTTCCATCTGATACAAACTATCTGTTAAGAGAAATTTCAGACGGCTGTGTCGCATAGATGTCAGTGTCTACTATATGTTTCATATAATTAAGCACTGGACAGGGGTAGGTTATCCTTAGATTCATTTATTTATTAGAGAAATGTTGTTGATTCTAATGCCTTGGGGTGTGATTAGAAAGCCTCCTGTCCTGCATCTACAATCTCCCCTTGGCCATAATAATAAGGTTACTTCATGGTCCACTCTCATTGGCTGCTTATCCAAGCTTAGAACTGTGCTGGAAGGCACAATTGACATGGTAGGGTTCATATTTGATTCTGTTATGCTGAAATGTTTTTCTAGATATGTTTCAATAACAGAAGTAGCCCAGACGAAGACATTCCACATTTGTTTGATTATTCACATTTATTTTGAAGAAGAAACTGAATTTATTGAACGTTTCTGAATTAGAGTATCAAATAGTATAAATAATTTTGATAGCAGAAATAACCTCGTTTGTGTCACACCAGAAGTGACAGCTTTAAATGTTTAAGTTTGTACAAACTGGATATCTCTCCTTTGTTCTGGAAGATAATTTTGTAGGGCTGCTATTGCTGTTATAGTGCTTAATAAAAGAGTTGTTTTTGTGTTACACAAACAACATGTGAATATTTGTTTGGATAGTTAACAAACATTCAAACATGAAAAATTAAGTGAAATAAAACTAAAGTTACACTGGTATACTCTCAAGTGTTTTTTTTTTTTTTCTGTAATTCCCCAAGACAGTGAGCTCTTCTCAGTCTGATATTGCTGCAATTTAACTCTGGCTCCACTATACACTTCATCTTGCAGGAACAGCAGAAACAGAGGAAAACACCTACAGCCAAACTGGTCTTTGCTACATGTTCAAGATAAAGACCACCCTGTTACTATCATGTTTCAAAATCATTAATGTATACATGACCCACAAAACAATTAATAAGCCTATAATCACTGTAATGGCAAAGAATTGTAAACCACCCCATGACAGTATGCATGTATGTTTGGCACTGCTTGTAAAACATCATAGAAAGCCAACTAGCTGGCTGCCATACTTATACTCTATAGACATTTGGGACAGTATTTGAAGCTGAAGAGGCTGTGAAGAGGCTAAATGCATGCTTAACTTACTAAGCAGTTGGCGATAGAGGACCTGTGAGCTTTTCTTCATGGTATCATCTGAACCTGATTGTCCTCCACTTTACTCATGATTCTCTCTTGGGGAAAAAATGACAAAATAAAGACATCAGCCAAGCAGTTCATAGTTTGCATCAAAACATTACAACAAACCAAAAATATAACAAGATATTTACTGCGGCAGCGAAATGGAAATATCTAGAGAAATGCTTATCCAATTGTCATTAAACCTGGTATTAACATTATAAAAAGTATAGGTTATTAGGAGTATCAAATCTGGGGGATTTATGGATGTGTTTGTCTGTCCGTTCACATATCTATCTGTATAACTGTATTACTTATCAAATTGTGATTAAACATTATTTTGCTAATTATTTTTCTCTACATTTTTGTATAAGGTTGACATAGATCACAGTCATCAACTTTTTTTGTCACACTGGATGAAAATGAGTGACCATTCCACACCTATACTTTATACTTTATAGGACCCCATGTGTCTTCTGAAAATAAATTGTAGGGCCAGTCATCATGTCATCATACAGGTTGAAAGCAAAATAATGTTTCACACTTTGAGGTGCATGTTTTTCAGAAAGCCAAACCTCTAAGGTTAGCTGTGTGAAGTAGTTCTGAAAAACACAGCTCAATGTTTATGTGGTAATTATCAAAGAAGCAAATCCACCCCACAAAAAGGTCAACTGACCCACTGACTAATGTCATATTAAGGAACATATATAAAATTCATTCCCCTTATTCACACATACAATACTTCAGTTTATGGAAACAACAGTGGTGTATCTCTTTTTGATAATTTATTGGTCTCTCCAGGATATAAGAAGGGTAGGGTTTTGGTCATTTTTTATTTACATAACACATGTTTTATTATTATTGTAGCACAATATAAGATTAATTATTCCACTCACAAGAACACAAACAACTGTAGAAGCATAGATTCTGAAGAGCAGCAGTTTTCAGACTTTACTTATGCAAGAAAAGGGGGCCAGACAAGAGGCAGAGCATGGGCAGAAAAAGGGGCCAAAGTGACAGAACAAAGCAGGGTCAAGCACCCTTTTGATTTCATCTAGAGAGAACACGACTTTTTACTGTTTATGATCAAGTCTCCTCAAAAACACTTAACCATGTTTATTACAACTTTCTGGTGTTCACTGCCTGGTTTTAAAGTTTCAAAGCTCCATTATTACACAATCATGTTCAATTGTTTGTTTACTGTATTCACTCACATTTCATTCTTATGTGAAGTTCATCAAAAAACAAATCATGTAAAAACTTTCCACAACATTATACTGCACACAGGATCGCATCAATCCATTTCGTTCTTTTACTGTACATAGGACAATACAGCATCGCATCACTCAATCTCTTTCTTTTAGCCAACAAAATATGACCCATTTTTGTTTTACTTGCGAATTCACCTAAAAAAGTTAACTGTATTTTTACAAGAAAGAGTACAGGTTTATTTGAAGAATAAAGGAGATTCATCACTCATCACTGCATATCTCTGCTAAACATTCACTTGGTAAAGCTTCTTTGAACAGTTCAATCTTCCTGATTATCTCTCTGGAGCTTCAGTTCCCTTTCTATCTGAACAGCAGACTTTTCCTTGCCTGTCATCAATATATGACGATTTACCACAGTGTACAGTAACACAATGAAATAATGATGCTAATAAGTAGGGCACAGTACATAGAAGATTTTTTTTACATTGTCATAACCTCTGTACTTTTACTTTTTATGTTTGCAATTATTCTTTGAGGTTCTTTTTTGATTATACAAATACTATATTTTTTCACTATGCGTTAAGATGCTTTGACTTGGATTCAGGAATTCTCCAGCTGAAGAAAGCGCAACATTTGATAAATTGCAGTAAAAAACACTCAGAACGACGGACCGTAAACTACATTTCATTTGGAACTACTTATTCTTTAGGAAAAAATACAGTACAGTAAAGAGTATACACTGCACTAAATATAAAAAATTCACTTGAATACTGCATCTTTAAGGAAGTAAAATCATATTCTGAGAAATGGGCCAAAAAGCTCATTCTGGTGAGACCTCACTGTATTTCACAGTTCTCATTACCTCTTATAAACATCATTACATCCAAGGGCCAGACTGGATAAGTGACTGTATGAAAGCTTGATGAATAGCAGTCACAATTTTAATAAATCACATCCATATTAATCGATCATAACATAACCCTGGAAGCCAGCGATCAATGTACTTCTTAGTAGTGTTTCTTATCTTACCAACAGGTTGAGAAACTTTAGAGCTAAAAAAAAAAAAAAATGGGCATAGAATTGAATAATGCATTGACACAGACAGTTCAATTTCACACCTGCTACAACCAAGGCTTGTGAAAGAAGCATCCATTGAAGCTATCATTTTAAAGTTCTTTGCTTATAAAACCATGCTATTATAAAAAGAATTGATTGATTAATCTTGTCTACCCGAGTGCGGTACCAAAAAATGATGCAAATCTTGAAAAAAAGGCAGAGAGTACTTACTGGAAGGTAAACCCAATATTTCACAATATCTCAGAATGAAGAAAAAAAAGATTGCAACTTACAACGCTTGCTCATCGGTGCTTTCCTTTCACAGCAGTACTACAAGTTGATTGTTCTTCTTTCAAAAGGTATCACAAAAATCAAACATTGCATTTAAAGAATTTTGTGGTCCTCCAATTGCTTTTATTATGGCTTTCATTCATTAATGATATCTCTTAACCAGTATGTTACATCTTGTTGGTGAAATCTGAGCCAATTCTGTCTTGCATAGTTCCTTCAGCTCTGACAAATTGGATATGCAATGCTTGGCTACAGCTTTTTTTCAGATCAGTTCAAAGCATTTCTATTGGATTGAGATCTGGTGATTGCGAAGGCTATTCCAGAACTTTTATCTTCGTTTTCTTCATGAATTCCATCGTTGTCGTGTTGGAAGATAAACCGTCTGCCAATCAGCCAATGAGCAGATGGTATCATTGTACTTTGTAGAACATTTTGATACATGGCTATATTCATTTGACCTTCAATCACATGAATGTCTCCAGCCCCTGAACTGCTAAAACACCACCATACCATGATCAAATCACTGTGATGTTAAACTATAGGTAAAAAGTTTTCTTCATTAAAGGCTTTCCCTTTTTCCCTTTTATACTTTGGTCCATTTTTGGGTCTACATGCTTACAACTTTTCTATGTTCAGGTGCCTTTGTACAGTTCTTTAGTGCACCGTTATGTTTCTAGTCCTTGGCTGTTACTCTTAGATTATTTTTTTTTCTACCTGCTGTGGTCGTTGTTTTGGTCGTCCACTTTTTTTAAGTGTTTCAGCTGAATTTGTTCTGTGTGTCTTCTTGACTATTGCTCTGATTGTGGATTTTGGTATTTCATATTTCTTTGATAATGTTCTGTAGCTATTTCCTTTGTTGCAGTTATGCTACAAGTATTTTTCTCAAATGTCAATCCAACTTTGTCTAAAACCATCATCTGCTGTGTTGCCCAAACCTTCTTCTTCAACAGGTTTTGGAAATAATTACCTCTTTTTCTGGCTATTGACTTTAAAATGCAGCTTAATTACTGTGTAATTCATTTTCTATCAATGAATATATTTTTAAAAAGAGTTTTATTACATTTTTACAAACGTTTAATTTAAAAGGTGCAAATACTTTTGTCATGAACAAATATTTGAAAGTGCTTCAGAGGTTTTTTTTTTTTTTATTAAGATTGTTAAACTACCATAAACTGTGTATTTTGGTCTTTTTCATATTAATTAATGTTCACTAAATGCTTGTATTTAACATGCTTTCTTGAATTATATTAAGTGTAGGGTGCTAATACCTTTGCCTGTGTGTGTGTGTGCGTGCGTGTGTGTGTGTGTATATATATATATATATATATATATATATATAGAATTTTCAAAACTTATTGTGGAATGTTGACATGCCATTAATCTAGGTTTGAAATAATATTGGAATGAAATGTGCTCCTGTACAGTACAGGCACACATTTTGGAAACAACAAATAATTTAATGAACAAATGGTTGTTACTAAATCTGTTGGGTTCTTAAAATATGTAAAAAAATGTTAATGAGCAAGCTATCTCAGAAGTATAATGGTTCTCTGAGATGTTCCCTTTTCAAGGAAAGCAGTACAACTGGGTATGAAGAATTGTCCCACAAATGCAGTGGTACCCCTAATATGTTTCACTTTCAGGTTGACTGGATATGACATTGTGTCTTCAGTTTACCCTCTTAAAATAGCTTTCTGGCTAAGAACTGTCAAATACAACTACACTGAATAATGTACCAGTCTTTCCAGCCACCACACAGGAACATTGTTTATTTGGTGAAATAGAGAACAAATGCTCATTTAGCATTGCTGGATCACATTAAGTTTAGCTTATGTTTAATATTTTTTAAAGCTGACACAATTATCTATTCAGAGATACCAAGATATTGAGTGAGCAAGTAGTCCGAGGCAACAAACACTCCAACTGCAGTTATACTGCTCCATTCTATTTGTGAGATGGATAGCTCATTAAAATATTTTGCATATTTCTAAAGAGGAGATGATTATCTATTCAGGTGTACCAAGATATTTAGTTAGTGACAAAATATGGCCAATAATATCCCCACCTCCCATCATTCTATAAATCAACCATAATTTGAGTCGTACTCTCTATAGGCCTAATGTGTCATCCCACATAATGGCTTCCATGATTATCTTCTATACTTACATACCTTTTTTAAAATGTGCTTTCTTAAACATTGAATGCAACAGATTTAAACAAAAGCATTGTTGTTTTGTAACTTAACTGGAGGAATTGTATGGAAATTGGATACAAATAAATTGACATATATTTATATTTAGGGATGTGGATTAGTTCTTTACATAGAGATACACATTAGCTAATGAATAAATGCCTCTGTTCCTAAGAAACTGTGTTCACATTATCTGGCTATTATATTGCCTAGAAGCACTTCAGCTAACAAGGTTATTTTCAAAAACAGGTCTATAATTTGGATTTAAAAAAGAACATCCTTGGGGTAATTCAATATCTGATTAAAAAGAAAACAGGATATTTCTTTTAACAGTATTTACAATTATATTATTATGTTATTACAATGACGAAATGCAGTATACTGGGATTTGATAAAAATAAACATATTTGTACATTGTATTTGCACAGCAAACAGTCGTTGTTTAAGGCATTTCCAAGAGCAAAATATGTGCAGAGATGGCATCAAAATTTCCGGTTTACTCTTTGATAATTTATGTAAACTGTTTATGATAAAGTCCCCCTGATAGCATTCAGTATACAGTACATCTTCCTGTATATCAACTAATGAGGTTCCTGAAGTTGAAAAAATGCCAAAAAAATGCTTTCATTGCACAAATAAAAAAATGTGACTTGTGTTACATATTGACTGTCCTTATGTGAAGCATGGTTTGACTGAAGGGATTCTAATTCAGTTCGGACATCCTTCAGGTGCGATTCTTCACATACATCATTGATGAGAGCAATGTTTTTGAATGTGTCTAATGGAAAAAGCCACATTAGCACACGTGCACGGTGTTTACAGGCATTGCAGGAGTCTTCTTATATTCTTTCTTTTTTATTCAGTCTGCCCAATTATTTTACCTCCAATTTTCTTCCCAATTTAGTATGTCCAATAATTTTTCCCCCTCACCGAAGTAATTCCCCACACAGCTTAGGAGAACTGACCAAGTCACTTCTTCTTTAACACCCAGGAACTCAAAAGAGAAGATCAGCAAGCTACTGGCCTCTGGAGGACAAGGGCCAGCCCTGCAGGTGTCCGTCTGAGCTCACTAGGTGTCTGGCTAGCAGGGTACGCTGTAACGCGATGAGGAGAAACAAGCCGACTGTCGACTTTGCACAGCCCGACTCTGCACTTCCCTGACTCACCCTACACAACTTACATTCTTACCACAGCACAAAATGTGTTGAAATAAAAGACTCCTTTAAGACAAGAAGGGCCTGACGCATGACAAGCTTATGGAACCACAGCTTAATATACCCTTCATTATTTTGTTCCACAAATACTGATGTGAATATGCAGTGTACATTCATAGTGTCCAAACAGCTGGTCTAGATGGTGTGTAATACTTTCCCTCAAAACATGATTGGTTTGCCTTTTATTTAGTTGATCTATTTAGCACAGTTAATATGGTACTGAAATATTTAAGATAAAGAACAACAGCATAAATCAGGAAGTATATTTATATAGTGCCGATCCTTATATTTATGATTGTATAAAGCGCAGATTGATGAAACAGATGGAGTCTTCTATGAGGTTATTCATTTTGGGGGTGGTCCATGTGCATGTCTGTATGTTTCAGTGGGAGACAGACCATGAGAAAAAAAAACAAAATACAGGGGACTTATTAATCAGAATTGTCAATCTCAGGTTATGCTGTGTGTTTATTTGTGTGAATAATATTTATTGCTACTAGTTGTTACCTCAAATAAAGGTTTAAATAAAGATGCAGTCTTCTGAACTGCTGCATTGGTACTCAGTTGTTTACTCATTGTTTACTCTTCATTACAGTCAAATGTAATATTGTATTTCCTATATCCAGTAGCGTCTAAGGAAAGGACTTCAGTGACAGTATAGCAGAACAGTTTCTCTGTGGTTTTGCATGTACACCATTATGGATAGATGTTTCCTGCTTAGCTGGCAATTACTACACATTTACATAGAAAACTACTACTGAATGCTTCTGCCTGCCCTTTAACTGGAGAGAAACATCCCTTTTTTCTTTATCTCTGCTACCTCTTGTTTTTTTTGTTTTTTTTTGCTGACCTTTACACAGTGCAGATCTCTAATGAAAAGGCAGCTGAAAAAGACTTTTAAAAAAAGGGACTGAGAACAAGTGCCAGATAATTTATAAATGCCTGTATCTGTTGAGTTTCAGATTTAAAATTCCTTTCAGGCTGGTGTTAAGGCTGTAGCTTTGCTACTGCTGTGCTGATGTGATATAAGACACACGAGAACAGTCATGAGCAGTTTGTTTTGAATTTATTATTAGTACTAAATGAAACACAAGTGTATTAGTACTAAATGAAACACAAGTGCTCTGGAAGATCATTAAGATTCCATTATAGCTAAATTATACTCCAGACTTGCTTTGCATGTCTCAGACAGAGAGATTTATTTATCATCTTTATTAGTTTAAAAAAAAAAAAAGCAGATAAGTGATTTATACTGTTTTATTATAAGTACTTTGTTTGTATCCTTTGAAATAGTTATTGCCAATACAGTAATCGTTTAATTACCTGGATAGAACGAGAAAAATGGTCTCATTGTGACAGAAATACAATTAATCTTGGTTGTAAATCTCCCTCCCTACATGTGAGGGCGCTAAGCAGTGAGAACAGAGTTCTTTGGACGGGCTGGCCTGACAGATCTTTCCCTAGGTCGGGAACTCGGTCAGTCTGGAAGGAGGCGAGATTCCGTTGCAGGAACGTATTGACCCGGAAGGGAAACAACGTAGTAGCTGCAGCTTGTAGAGACAGCTGCACTCGTTTACCAAGGGGACATGCGAGACAGAATAAAAGGGGATGGAGAATCGCAATCTGTTCCTTTGCTCGGTTTTGTTATTAGAGACTAGAAGGACCGTGAGAGACCTGAAATTGCATTTGTGAGTGTTTTGTTTGTTTGTGCTTAATAGTAATTATCTTGTTTGTGAACCACCAGATGGCTAACACGTATCCGGAATTGTCCCCTTGGGCCAACACAAAGCCAAAACAGCACTACATCACAGTCACAAAAATAACCTGCTACCTCCCACCACGAGCACTACTGCATGCACCCACGACTTGTGACCATGTTCAGTATTATTGTGGGGCAGATAAAGTGTGTTTATTATTTGGGCTGTAACCCGTTATTACCTCTGTGCACTACACATTGTTGTGTACTGCTGGGGTTTACTGTTTTGTCACCAGACCTGGATTAAAAGAATAAATAAAAGCCCCTTTCCAAACTGGATTACAGTTTCTGTCTGTGTTATTCCTGCGCTGCATCACCTCTACACCTGTATCCACTCAGCAACCTTGTCACACTCGTATATTGCCAAGAAGTTTGATTAGATCATATTTTTTTGTTTTTATATACTGTCCCGATACATCACTCAAATACTGTGTTTTTAATTTTTTTAACAAGTCAATCATTTCTTGTTGAAACATTGTCTTATTTATTTTACAATATTTATGTACCTGCAGAATCACAAGATCCAGTCACAAAAAAAGTCTTTCTTTACTATTTCCAAAGAGTTAGGAGAAATTGTCTTTTTTGCTGTCTCCTGTACTGTACATGTTTGAAGTACAGTACCGGTCATAACTCTGCCTACATTGTAGAGAAATGCAAATGTTTCTCATTTTAAAACACTGCCAACATTCCAAATATATATTATCATTTGGAATTAAGGTATTGGCAAGGAATTCAACTTAGTGACAGTTATGTATAATAAACATAGAGTAAATAAAAACAATACAATAATGTTCTTTTATAAATGTGCACATTCTGGAAATGCATATTGGCAAAAGTTACTGTTGGTCAATTTCTACACTGACCAATCCTTCCTATTACACTGTAATACATGAAATGAAACCTCAATACAAATATAACTCACAAGCAGATTCCACAAGGGCCCTCTGTCCCTCCATGGAGTGCTACAACTTTACTGTATTTATTGTATGAATGTCTGGAGGAGGTAGGGGATGGCATATCTGCAGTAGGAATTCATTATGTGATCAATCTCTTCAGTCAATCTTGTTTATGTTGCTATAGTATGTATGAAATAGCGTAACCCATGTAATATAAACCCATTGTTTTAGTGAAGGTCAGTGAGTGTATGAAATGGGCGCAAAAAGCTAACACAGCAAAAACTGCCCTGCAGAGGGTTATAATTACACATTGACATTGAAAACTACTACTGAATGCCCTTTACCTGTAGAGAAACCTCCCTTTTTATAATCATTGTGGAAAAGAGCAAGTGCTGGGTTCCCAAGGTTAAAAACATATTCTAAAAAAATCTATTTAAATAACATCTGAATGGGAGCAAGGAGCGAGACACCTCTGTTGTCTTCAGTCGGGTAGCTTTCCTGCAGCTTGTGTTAAGATTTACTAAAATAACTGTAGTCCAGTAATCATTGTTAAAATGTCACACAGGACTGCATTATGTCAAGTGAGACATATTTATGTTATACTACATAAATACATGGCATACATATATACGGATATATAAGTAAGGCTATAGAAGGAAGGTATGTAGAGATTATTTGAAGAAAGAAAACTGTCATCAACCAATATCTGCAATAATGATGAAGAGGTTTGTTAATATTGTAATGAATGTGTACAACAGAGCAGTTTCCTAATTAAAAGGAGGGCTTCAATTACTCAGTAAATGTGCCCCTTCCACAGCAGGAGTGGTAAATTCACTGCATTAAACATAATAGCATTTATGTACAGTATAGAAAGTTTTAAGTTAAGTGCATGACAAAAATAATGTAGATTTTAGAACACTTCACTTTCACGGTCGGGAAAAATGCTTTGTTACTCACTTTCCATGCCATTTTCATAAAAAAGGGGGTTAAATCATACAAAGGATACTCCTAAAACTGCTATGTGCTTAATAGTACAGACTTGTCTGCTAAATGCTAAGCTATCAGCGTTCAACAAGAAGAGAAAGGAGAAGCACTGTGCATGATCTAATACACGACATTTCACCAGTAGCTGTAAATGAAAAAAAAAAATCTATTATTATTAGGAAAAATAAGTTGCCATGACAGTTTTATGTTGTTCCTAGGTATTAAAATAAAATAAAGAAGTTACTCACATTTTCAAAACAACCAATGAAAGCAAGGTCAATTTTCTTCCAGTAACATGATCCAGCAGGGGAAGTGTTTCACTCATATCAAGTCACTTTTTTATTGCAATTACAGACAGGCAGGAGATATGAAGTGTGAAAGGTAGAGACTCACTGAATTGTACTGTGTCTAATGAAAATCAAACAGAATCGGATCACCAGAAAGCAAACTGCTCACGCTAGTAACATATCTAAATCTATATTTCAGCAGATTCTGATACTCAAATCCTTTTGATTTATGCATTGGATTCCTATGACCAAAGCTGGGTGGTTTTAAGAGGTTCATTTTGAAGATGTGCTGATTCAGTGTGTTCTGCATGCCAGGAATGGAAGCAAGACACTAAACATGAAAGAGAATTGAACTTCTGTAAGTGTTCCTTGATGCTATGTAAAGGATGGTATGCTGCCTTTATTAGCTATCTGTTACACTCAGTATCATGTTGTTTCCGAGCATCCTGCATGAATAAAAAAAAAAATGGATTGGTGAGTTCTGCGTGGAGACCATGATAAAATATTCTCATTGGTGGTTAGTGTTTTTTGTTCATTTTTACAGTTCACTTCATAAAAAGATCTATTGGTTTTTAGTACTTTACTTTGAGCCACAACTGTACAACCCATTTTGGCAATGCGTAGCTAGCCATTAATATTCCCATGTGTGACAGAGAAAGAATGAATCTTGGTTATAAATCTCCCTCCCGATCTGTGAGGACGCTGTGTAAAGGGAACAGAGTGCCCTGGACTGGATGGTCTGACAATTCATTTCAAGGGAAAGGTGGAAGTCAGCCATCTAGAAAGGGGGCGAAGCCACGGTACACCAAGTTATTGCCCCAGACGGGAAGCGATGTGGCAACTGTGAATTGGAGGAAAAAACGGTTGCACTAGCTAACCAAGGGGGCGTGGCTGATAGTACAAAAGGGGATGTGGCAAAGTGATCAGTTCCTTTGTTATGGTTGAGAGGGAACCGCTGAAGGAAAATAAAAAGTAACCGTGAGTGTTTAGTGTTTGTTTGTTTTGTCATTTCTATTTGTACTCGTTTGTTCTCATTAGACGGCTAACACGTAACGGGAGCTGTCACTTAAGGTCGGACAACACTTCAATGTACACTAATAAATTGTATTTCACCACTTGCACGTTAGCACTCACTCTGGACTTGTGATCATTTTTTGTGTCTTTGTGTGTGTTTATACTGTGTTTATTATTTTGGGACTGTAACCCGTGGTTTAAAACCATGTAATACACATTGCTGTGTATTGCCTAGGATTATTAATTATGGTCGCCATGACCTGGATTAAAAAAAAAAACAACAAAGAATTGCTTGGACCGTGAATTTTGTTGTCTGTCATCTGTTAAGCATTGCATCACTTCTACACCTGTGCACGGCAAACCAATTTGCCACACCATGTCTTAAAGTTACAGTATATGATCCATGGTAGATTGATCAAGGTACCTACAAAAACAGGAACATTTTGTTCAGCTAGTTTGGATATATAAGTGGCATTAACTGTCAAAAATTGAAATTCAAATCAATGGCAGGAGCTCAAATAAGTAAAGAAGAGGATGAAATTGGGATTTCCCCTTGTCATTTGCCCATCTGTGAGACAAAGCCATCATAAAACCAAACACTGTCAGTGTCATTCATCATAGAGAGGTTGACTTGAACAGCTTTCTGTTCTCATGAGAACTCATGAAATGGTTTGGTCAGCATGAGAGGAACTATAAGCAGCCCTCTCAAGGCAAGTGTGGAAGGGGTGTGGGTAATTCACTGACTAGGAGACAGACAGGTGTAACTGAAAACACCACACAGGTGCCCGGTTATATTTTTGACCAGTTCTTACTTTTTCCGGCAGAGGGCACTGTTGACCGTGGGCTGCCTATCAACGATGATAGACAGCACCACGGAAATACCACAGCTGGTAAGCGAACAGCAAGTGCACTCACAGGTGCTCAAAGAAATAATAATGAAAACAGAAGGCAAAAAGAACAAGGGAAAATAAAACAGTAATAAAACTACAAATAAAAGGTGCTGCACTCGGCAGCGTTATCCCGGTCGCCGATACCCGCACGACCAGGATCACCGTCCTACTCTGTCGGCTAACTAGCCTGCTCTTTTACAATACGCCGGGATCTGCCCAAGGGTTCCTCGCTCTCTCTGTCTCGCTGTGAAACTCTTTCTTTTCTCCCGGCTGATTCCCGGTCCTGAATCAGCGCTTCCGCACTCTCTGCGCGTCTAAGTGGGCAGACCTGAGGAAACAGCAGAGCATTTTTTTATAGGGCTAGCAATCTCGCCTCTCAGCCATTCAGAGAGGGGGAAAGTCCACACACCTACCTTCCCACCTCCCCGTGTCACTGCCATGACTCACAGGTGGTTGTTGGAAGACTGCCGCAACCTCTTCCTGCAGTACTGTGAACACGCCAGCAGAGTCAGCACAGATCTCTCCCTGCTACAGCAAGGAACACTTTCCTCCTATTGGCTGAATTTAAAGAATGTAGCTGCGTTACAGCACAGCTGTATCTGTCACTGCTTTGCATAGACTGGCACTGCAACACTTAGATTAGCACAGGAACTTGCCATTCAGGCAGGATAGATATAATCAACCTGAAGTACAGTAAGCAGCCAATGTATGTGCTGTATTCGGTTAGCATAATTATTGTTTGCTAATCAGCCCACAAAAATATAACTCACTCTTTGGCTTATCAGCTTTGTTTAGTGCCTTCAGGTCGTAAGCCTGAGCAGCTGCCCATAAATACAGCCGTCTCAAGCATATTGGGTCTTTTTAAAGAAACGCAGTACCCATTTATTTAATTGTATGAAATAATGCCTGTTAAATTTAAAGCAAATTATCAAATTATTTGATTTTATTTTTTTCAAATAACTTTGTGAGGTTTATGTCAGCAAATGTTTTTATTGTCCTGTATATTAATCTTACTGCTCTATTAAAAAAAAAAAAAAAAGAATCATTTCCTACTAACAGAAGTTTCTTGCATTCCTTGGTTGAATTTCTATATATTTATTTTTCATGAGAAAAGAAATGACCACAGGTTGTTTATAATAGCTGCAGGAAAAACAGTTATGTCATAGGAAGCTATATATTAAAAGGACTATATTTTAGAACAGAACAATTAAGAATTATATTACTTAAACTAGTAATATACATTTATACTAAGGCCAATGCATACTGTCTTTTCATATTGCAGCAATCAATACAAATCAGATTTTTTTATTTTAAATCTTGAACCATCACTGCTGCCCTTAGATCCAGAACATCCTCCTCTTGTAAGGAAGTTCCATTTCTTAAATGCAGTGGTTCAGATATTGAAATTCATAGTTCCTTTTATCTGAGCAGTTTTAGAAAGGACAGATGTTGTGTCCACAGCAAAGGCTGGTTGAGTCGCTACTCCAGTTGAAGGAGGCACCACCACACTCTACAAACAAAATCTAGATGTGCTATATTTCAACTGAACCATGGCACATAAATAGCATCTAATTCAACTGTGATCCTTTTAATTCAGACTGCATAGCTATTATTAGACATTCAGAAGCATAACTGCATGGTATGGTATTCATGTGCATTCTTGCTGCATAATAGATCTATGCTCCAGTTGGCTGAACCAACCTTGAGCTTAATAGACAGCACAAGAAAGTGTAACAAAAGTGTAACCTTCGTGGCATAAGCATAATCAAAGTGCTACAGTACCTTGGATAAGGCAAAAAAGCTTTATTTGCAGGCTTAATGTCCACCAAATTATATTCAGATGCTGTAAATACAATTATGAAACAGACCACATGAGGATGGAACACCAGCGTTTGAGTTAAACAGCAACAGTATGTAGATCTGCCACTGTTAAGATCATAAAAATAGACCCCAGTGTTCTACAGAACTCAAGTCCATACTATTGTATTCATTTACTGCATTCTACAGCATTGTAAGCTAATTTTACAGCTAATTCAGGTTACATCTTTTTTCTTAATGACTCACATAGAAAAAAACAACAATTACAGCAATGTGTGCAATTATAAAGTCTAACAAATGTGCACAGTATTTGTTTCAATGGCAAGCTTTTCAAACACAGCTGAATCAAGGCTTCTTGGGTTATTAGTTCCACTGAATCAAGTCATCCTACAGCTTTTTTTTTTACCGCTAAGAATAATTACAATCCTGTTGTGTCACAGGGATGAGTCAGACAGCTTCAAGTATTGTCCTCTGGTATATATCCTCCCATGCCAGCTGTTTAATGGAAGGATTATCTTTGAAAGACTATGGGGTGCACAGATTTACTTTATTGTTTCTTCGGCTCATCCCATTAACCACGGGCATATTTGCTAGATCTGTGCCTCTGGGCAATACTGATTTACAGAATATAAAAGTGTAGGCTGGTTTAAAAAGTCACAACATAATAATGAAAAAAAAAAACAGTGTGCATTGTGTGATGGTGTGGGTGTTAACAGTGCAAATAATGCTATGGTTTACTATCATTAGCTATTTAACGTGATTATAACAATAAATAAATAAATAAATATGTTTTCACAACATGAACATCCAATCACTATACAGGTTTCAAATATGTAGTTTTGAAAGAAACTTATGCTTTATCAACCAAGCCTTTTCATTGTAAAACGATCAATAAGCTACTAACAACCAAACGAGCAAGATGGGCCGAATGGCCTCCTCTCGTTTGTAAACTTTCTTATGTTCTTATGTTCTTATATGGTATTATAAAAGGTTAGATACTTTGTTTGCAGGCTTTCAGATAGTCTTGAGTGAAAGTGTAATTGCTCCCACCACTTCAAAGCTGTATTTCCTGAATTTCCAGTTCCAACTGCTTCTTTGAGTAAAATGCTTTGAATTGCTGAGTTTAAGTGAACTAGGGGGTGCAGTTTAACAGACTTCCTGTGCAGTATCGGAGGTCATGTTTTATTCAGCAACGTGTCTTTCAAAACTGCCCACTTCTAACCTATACAGTGAATGGAAGTGCAAGACAGGTTTTATTTATTGAATGATCGTGTTAGCTACACCCACTAAAATAGTTTTGTGTTATAGTGGTTGAGGTGTATGAAATTAGACCTCACAGTAGCAGTATTCATTAGATATAATTATTGTTTCCCTGCATGGAGCTCCAACTATAGCATTTCTGGTCTCCAACAAAACACGTCAGACCCTTTGTGAAATTAGTTAAATGCATTTTTTAATGCTGAATTGTACAACTTTTGTATTAAGAAATGTTTCACTCAATTTCCAAAGCCATATTGATGAATTATGTACATTTATTAACATTTTCAATTTCTTTCTTAATGTGTCTTGGGGTTTGTAAACAATAAACCACATCTTTCTATTTTTAAGCATTTTACAGCACTTTGAAACAACCAAATAATTGAAGGGTAATCTGGTTGAAACCATGGATACGCAATTGATGCAATAAGAGCTTTAACATTCTGTAAAACAAAACTGCTGTGGCTTATTCTGGCGTGGTACAGATTGATCAATTCAACCCCTGGGCTTTTTCGATAAAATGGTTTGCTTGTCTTTGTTTATTCACTGTGATTATCTACCAAGTATTTCTCATGAGAAGAACCAGTTAAAGATGAACCACCTCTTTCAAGAGTGGCCTGCTAAACATTGTGCTCAGTGCATGTCCTTTTGTGTTGGGAAATTTGATTGAAAAGTACTACAAAACAAGGACATCATTTGAATCTTCCCTTGCAGCAGTTACAAAGTAAGTAGTTGTCTTTTATGGGACTTTCATGATTATTCTCCAAATGTCCAACACCATGTGAAAATCCAGCAGGCCTTGAGGCTTTTTTTTTTTTTTTTTTTTTTTTACACTTTATGAAAACTATGTTGTTACATATGAACGGAATGTGCATTACCAATGACGTGCTATCTACCTTTAGAAAAACAGACAAACCAACTACTGTATGTATATAATACCACAATAAGACAAACATTGCAAGTAACTCTGCCGGTCACACCAAAATAGATAGATAAATCATACACCATTCCCTCAAATTAACATGTTCCAGAAAGAGTGTACATGCTCTTGAAATGCCCCGCTTTGTAGCTTCTTCCTCACTTTTCTCTAGTTGGCCCTTGCCCTCTTACATTAAACTACCCTATGTCAATTGTTGGCAGTCCTAATAGCTCTTAACGACAGAGCTTTAATCTCCATAGGGCAGCTATCATGCCATGGTTAAGAACACCAGCAGGAAGTTCTTTAGTTAATTGATTGAATGCACAGATTTGACCAAGAGAAAAAGAGTTTCACTGCGTAAAGGTATTGCACAAGTTATACTGTAACTTCTATGGTTCACCTGCTGTTCAATACTGAATCGTGTTTAATATTGAAACCTGTGTTAACTGTTGATTTATAATGTGTATTGCCCTGAACATATTATGAAAGTAGAAAATTATACTTGTTGTTTAACATCAGTATGCAGTCCTTCCAGTTGATTTTATGTGAACACTTTCTACACAGTTTTTAAATTGTTATAAATTGTTTATAGCAAGCATTGTTTCTGTGATTGGGATTTGACAAAAGTCTAACCATTAGATTCTGAATTTCGCTAATTTGTTTAGACCCGATAACAGAAAAAAAGGCTTTCGAATTGGTGGCGATAAATCCTGACATTTTGAGAAAAGGTAAAAACACTAATTATTTAAAAAAGCCTTCAATGATTAGCCTTAGTTAACCACAGAGAAATAATGTCGTGCTGTGCAGGCAGACATACTGTATGTATGACATCATAAAGGCCTAAGACTTGACGTTGAAACATGGATCAAGGTTTCATTCATATTCAACAGTGGTGAAAATATGACAGATTAACACCAGTTTTGTAGTTATTCTTGAAAAGTAATTTCTAATACACTATATTTTATGTGTGAATAAAAATAAAAAACAATAAGGTACCTTATATGTTGAAAAACATATTGTTATGAAAGGGAAAACATAGAATGCAGAACAGTCAAAGAAATGTGTTTCTTGTTTTCCTCATGAAACATCATTCGTGAATATTAAGGAAACTGCCAACTGAGTGTCTACTATAAGCTGTCTGTCTATGCCAGAAGGGAGACGCTGCTGCAAAAGAGGAGGGTGGTGACAGTGAATAGAGATTGTAGTTTTGTGTTTTTTGATCACCTACACTATTGCTTTCCACGCATCCTGGATTATTTACAAATGAACACTGTTTTATCCTAAAGTGTGGCTACTCTTTCATGCACAGTGGCAAGAGCACAAGCTACTGTATGGATGGTCTAAAGGCAGTAACCCAAAGTCAAACAGAACATTTAGAAATGATCTGTTACCTGTTCGAACTGGCAGCCAGCCATTTTTAAAATTCTTGGCTCTCTGCCTGGGGACTGACTTTCATAATGGCAATTCCTAACTGAAATCCCCTTTTCCAATTTTGCTCCTCTCGTCTGTATTCATTGGTTGTAAAGCTTGTCAATCTAGTCCAAACCAGCCTCAGGTACAGTAACTAACAGAGCTCTCATTATTACAGCATACATTTGAAAGGCTTTCATTCATTTTTTTTTTTTTTTTGATTTATGAGAATGTTTTTATATGATTGAGATTGAACAATTTTAAGCCACAGTTATGACTTCTTTAATCGATGTCATATGCTTACTGAATAACGTACCTTCACATGCATTTGATGAGTGCAAAAAGGTGCGTCTTGTCATGCTGGCCCACTATAGTAATTGTGGGACATGTCTGTGTGCTCTATGGTCATGTCCCACTTCTGAGTTGCGCTTTTTGTTTTTTATTTTTGCTAGGAGTAGCACTGTACAGTCGACTAGTTGAATTTAAAAATGAAAAAGAGACCGGTAACCAATCAATCGCACGTCATGTGACTGAAGTAATTGTGAAGCGTGAGGTTTGGGATGGATGGAAGTACAGTTGCAAGCCATTACCATTTAAATTACATTTTAGAACATTTAATGAATTGTTTCCACTGCCCAGTAATTTTTGCATAAACAGCAGCGTGTTACAAAACTGTACGTTCACAAATAGAGCAATGCAGCTCTCAGTGCAGTGACTGTGTTGAAGGACGAGCCCCAGTCTTTAAATAACTCTGGATGAATTGCATGATGAATTGTGTTGACGGATGAGCCATTTGTACAGTGTGACAAGGCAGAAGCCCTGCTAGTCTAAATAGTGTGGGTGATATGTTTTTATTTGTTTGGCAGGGATGGGGTGGGGTTAATTCTATCCCTGCTGAACACACATGTGGAATGTGGCTGGTTCTTAATTGAATAATTAAGGTTTGGTGGTGGGAGTTGAGAGGTGTTTTGTGAGTGTATGGAATGTGTTTATGGACTGTTTTAGTGAAGGCCAATGCCCAGCCTAAGTAGTGTTTTTGTTTAAGCTGTTTATTTTGGCCCCTGTGCCTTGTTTGTTTGTATATGTACTATGTTTCTTTGAATAAACGTGCGCTTTGACTGCAGCTCTCTATGTCCGAGTCTTCCTCCAGCCAGTAACCAGCCTTGCCCGTGACGCCACCCTTTCTCACTGTCCATGCTCATGTCCCTGAGGTCCTCCTTTTGCTTTAATTGTTGATGATTAGTTGCACATAACTCTCAAACAGCTTAGGTCTAGTAGATGACATCACATGTCCATTGACCATACTTGTGGCCAGCAGTGATAGTAAAAGACTAGTACCAGGTTCATTAGTAGGAAACTTCTGTATTTACTATCTGAAGTTGTCCAAAAGCCTTAAACCAAATATGACCTTATTTATTAGGGGTTCTACTATGCGCAGGTTAAATTTAGCTACTTTTGTATTTTATTTACAAACAGTTTAAGAAAGTAATAAACAAGCACGTCAGTGCCATTCAACCCCTGCCATATGTAATAATGTTAACACAGATAAAGACGGACAGCTGCCTCCACATACCCAAGATTGTCATACACCTAATGGTGCATGCTTAAGAACGTCCTATTCAAGTTTCATCACAATTGGGTAAGTGGATCTTTAAGTGCATATTTATATGTATACATGAACAAAAACTGAGCTGGAGACACTGTGCTGGTGGGCAGTCACATATAATAATTTCAATGCTATGGATGGCATAGTTTGTTTTATTTTTCTTTGAATGTTTGTTTTATGATATTTTTTGTTTTTAAAATGCATTATTATATAACATATAAAACACATACCATTGTACTTGTATGCATCTACATTTATATAAATATATTGAATAGTTATTTTATGATAACATTTTTATTTTTGACCTCTGACCTGCCCAAATGAGTCATGTGATGCATGGGCGGGTATATAGCAGACAGAGAAGGAAAATGGGGTCGGTTATGATCTAACTGGGACAGAAAGTAGAGCTCAGTATCAGAGTTTATTTGTACATGCCTGTGACTGTGATTTTATAGTTCTGTCAGAATTGCAAATATAGTGCTTCCTGCAACTTGAGGAAACACTCAAGTTGCATACTTCTGCAGTTGCCAGTTAGTCCACAGTTAATTACCCAATCATTTTATCCTGGATGGTCCGGTAAGCTGTGATTTTCTTTGTTGTTGTTTAATTTTCCTATGTCATCTGTTTTTACTAAGGCAAGCCTACAGGGTCTTTTTAAATCAGAATTGTGTTCAGTTCAGAGAATTGTGTTGTGTCAGCAATCCCCCTAGGGCTTAAAAAAAAAAAAAAAAAAAAAAAAAAAAAAAAAACAGGACTGGAATGGATCTCGAGGACCAGAGTTGAGGAGTACCACTACCCTCCAGTATGGGTTTTAATGGCGAGTTGGCTGAGGGGAAAAGGGAATGGGCTCGCCCCAGGTTTGGCTGCCGAAGCGGGGCTGAAACGAAGCTGAAGTGTTTTGTCTCCCGGAGAAGCTGCAGCTCCTCTCATAGCAAAAAAGTAAATATACTTAAATAAATAAACATGAAATAGGCCTAATAATTGTTTAGTTATAAAACGAATGCCAAACAAGATGTCTGTGTTATAAAGTGCCAGCACAGCTTTTCTTCAGTTCAGATACTGTATCAAAGGGAGAGACAGAAACGAAAGTCATACTGAAAAGTTGTTTACAGTCTGAACACCGGTACTGTATTTACTGTAGAAATATTGCATGAATCACTGGTATAGGGAATTAGGGGACATGCTGTAGGAGTGTTATATCCAAGGTGCGTTATAATCGAGAGCCTTATAGCAAAGGAGCACTGTATTTGTTTTACTAGATTTACGGCTATGGGGGCTAGTGCTGTCTATTTCAGCTTATTTATGAAGGAGATCCTTAGAGCCACAACAGAAAATTATCCTTGAGCACGGATGCATGGAATTCTTTCTGTTTTTGACCTTGTTCTAGTCACTTGAATTGGCTACAGGTTATTGCAGCTGTAGTACAATTAATAATGTCAGGTAGTGTGAAGTGTCATTCTGTAGAACCTGATTCCAGAACACAAAAGGCTACTGTGAATGCTCCTGGAAGAACATGTTGTCACAACAAGACAGCTTGTCATCTTCCGCATTATTGCTGAATACAAGTGTAAACACAGCAGTCATATGAATACCACAATGAAACTTTCAGAAATCAGCCTTAGCTTCGCACAGTGTGACAGTACAATGCTTCAAAGGCAAATACATCTACTTCAGTTCTGTGTTCCCCAAAGCTAATGACAATGCCAGAATTGTTCAGCGCAACCATGTAAAAGTTAGTGATCATCAATTAGCTTTCTACTTAGAATGTTTTATAAAGTTAGTGAACTGTAAGATGGATGTTGCCCCAGCCTATTTTCTTTTCATTAGCTGTAAATCTCAGTAGGAATTATTTTGTCATGAAATACGGTGCTGTTTTATTTACTTGCAAAGGCACCTCCATCTCATTAGTGACCAAGCACAGCTCTGACACAAACTAGATTATGCATTGTTGTTCACCCGTAACAAGCCACACTGTTTTGGTCTGCTAATTTTGATCATGCCTCGTAAAGCTATATTAATGAGTCAAGTAGGGACGCAAGTCGGTTGTGATCGGTTCAGTTTTTAATCAACTCGTTCAGCGGTTTTTAATGTCCTGTCAGTTTTTGGTAAAATCTAAATTCAAGTTTAAAACCAAAAAGATGGACTGAATTTGTGCAGCAAAATGGGAAATATAATTATTATAATTATTACAACATGTTTTTAACTACGGCAAATAAGCGAAGTACAATGTTATTAAATCACTCATACTAATGTATGTACAATACAATGGGCCCTATGTAGCAAATATGTGCATTAAGAAGTCGGGTCTAATGCGTGGGCTAAGGCATATCAAACAGTGAATTACGGGCCCAGCCAACCAAAGCACAGTGGGGGGAGTAAGGTTACAACCAATGAGGATTCAACATTCCCTTTAAGAGCACCTGTGTATCTGCAATAGCAAACGGAGGGTATTTTGAAACCAAAAAGGAAGAAAAAAGCAAATCGAATAGCCCAAGTGAGGAGGATGACCAAGCCCCTCAAGCAAGGCTACTTTGTTTTAGCCGCCTGGAGGAGGAGAATGAATACGAAATTTAAAAAAAAGTGATGTATAATCAAAATTAAGTTACATGTATTTTTTTTTTTTCTGTTTCACTTACTGAGCGAGCGAGTGATGGGGGAGGATTTCAAATGTTCGCTCAATTATACAGTACAAGCACATTCTGAGGTACGGTTATACCTCTGTTCGGTAGGGGTCGTGGAATTGAGCAGCGGTGTCACTAGCCACTGCTTCAGTGGATGCCCATTGTCCCCTATCAACCAGTCTCTCAGACTTATTCCACTGAAACGCAGCTGCCATCTGCTGCATACATTGTGTGTCAGACAGGCTCAGAAAAGACAGATGACTTCGAAATATTTGGGTACGTCTCCTCCCCCTCTCTTTGTCTGGCCATGTAGAAATTATTATTATTATTTATTTCTTTTTCCTCTCTTCTTTTCCTGTTTCCCTGGTAGTTTCACTGGTATTAATAGTCGACCATGTAATTTGCACCCAGTTTAGACCTGTTTTCACATGTCAACTGAAGTGCAAATGCTAAATCGCAACATTTGTATGTAAATGAGGACACTCCTATGAAGTTCAGCCCATGTCCAGCGTTAACGCTGACTTAGAGTGGGCACTAAAACACGGTTGCTAAAACAACAAATGTGGGCAAAGTCTGTTTGTCCACACGTGCGCCTGATTCAATGTGCACTGACTGTTCGCAAAAGTGTTTTGAGATTGCCTTAGGGGTTTGCTAATGTTGCTAAACAGGGCCCAATGTATACAGAATAAAATAATGTATTAAGAGACTTTCTTATGTATAATATTTGCTGGTAACTCCATTATTGCAGGGGGTGGTTAGCAAATCAACATACTTACAACGACTACTGTATGAAGCAGCCCTTTGGATTGTTTTGCAGCTTTGCCCAGTTTACTGCTTATTCCAGCTGCACAGTGGTTCGGGACTTCAACGGACATTACATTTTTTTTCACAAATTTTACACTTGGCTGTTTTCGCCAGTTTAGCATCATTATTAATTTGTTATTTATTCTAAATTAGGTCTATACATAGTAATTTAACAGGCGCAACGTCTCAACAATTTTTTTTTTTTAAATTTAAAATCTACCAGCGTCAGCTTTTCACATCTTAGGATGCATTTCTTTTAACAAAGGTTTAAGTTAGAGTACATCAGCTGAGTGTTGGCATATGCCTGCTAGTACTAGCACCAGCACCTTTCATCAACAAACCAGTTTAGAAGCCTGAAAAGAAATCAGCCCTAGGCATCCCTACTGAGGGCTGTCAGAATCAATTAGGCAAGTCAATTATTTGATTTATCTCACTGTATTACAATTAAGGAATGTTAATATGAACCGTCTACAGGCAGAAAAGTGCACATTGAGCTCCTGAAAATGCCATCAGCTTAGTGCCGAGACTGCCAATGCCAAATTGTCATTTTTTTCAATCTTTTGTTGGTATGTTCGGTTTGCAATTTAATGAAAATGTCATTTTCGGTTCAGTTTTGGTTAGGGAAAATCATAACTGTTGTATTCCTAAATTTAAGTTTTCTATTATTAAATGGCAGGATAATGGAATGGAAGTGAAGTTTGGAAATCCATAGTGCAATCCATTATCTAGAATGGCTGGCAAAATCATTACTTTTTTTGCAAAACATCAGCACTGTTTGAATACAAAGCAACATTTAACAGAGGGGCAACTGTAGTACCAGCCCTGGATCATAATTAGGCTTACTACTATTCAAGCTTTATTTTTTTTACAAATTGGCTATTAATATCAACGTTTCTTTTTTAAAGAATTGACCTTTTTTTCTATCTTTATTTTCGATCTTTATTTTTCAATTTAAGCAGACCATCAAACGATCTCTACGCTTAAAAAAAAAAAAAAAAAAAAAAGATTTTTTTTATGCCATGAGAAACATCTCATTTAGAGAAACCCCTTTTATCATATTCAACATGCAACAAAACCATGGTTACCAACATGCTAATTGAAATAACGTTTGGTCACAGCGGAGCTATATCTTGTACACAAATTTTAAAAATGTCTGCGTTGTCGTCCGACGCTGTAGCTCCTGGGTGGCTGGACGGTGAATACGCAATGTGTAAAGAAGCGGTCAGCTGACGGCACATGCTTGGAGGACAGTGTGTGTTCGTCTTGGCCCTCCCGAGTCAGCACAGGAGTGGTAGCGGTGAGATGAGTCTAAATAATAATTGGGCATTTCAAATTGGGAGAAAATAACGAAAAATAAATAATTGGCAACGACTAAATTAACAAAAAAAAAAACCCCACCACTGCTATGCTACTAGTATTCTGAAGCTTCTGAAGCATCTTGTACAGGGTCAATAAATCCATTCCACCTTAGATAACTGAAAGAGACAGTGGCCAGTACCCACCAAGGGTAAAAGTACACCCCATGGGTCTTCCAATGTGAAACAAACAGGATATTTCTATAGAGAATTATTACTGGAGCGTTATGCTGGCTTTGTCATCAAACCCACCAAACAGGTTTGTCTTTTGTACAAAAAATTGTACCAATGGATGTTTAAGTGATGTAAAAATCTGAATTTGTGTTTTACAAATGTTCTGCATTTTGAAGTTCAAAACCTTAGTTTTTTTTTTATGAGAAAAAAAAGAAAAAAGGTTTGGACATCAAGTTCTGTTGCATGTACTTCTTTGTTACCACCAGCCTAGGTCGTATTAGATGTCTAATGTAATTCGGATGTAATTCGGCTGTATTAGATGTCTATGCTCTACACATATCCCTTGCAGGCTGCATATTCATTGTGACACATTCTATTAAACTGCTAACTGGTATTAGTGTCATCAATGAAATACATACTGTATGGCTCTGAAGGAAAGCAGGTTGTGTTTGAAAATTAGTTTGGGTGAATTAAATGACAGAGAAAATGCTGGTGCAATAGCTACTAATAATTAGTGACAGGGTGACAGCATCAAAAACCTCTCACTGGCCACATTACTGAGCTACTAACTATTTTGTAACATTCTCTGAAATATTCCTTAAGTTAAATGAGAACATTTGCTGTGCTTTGCTTTTAAGGAGAATCACTTGTAGACGCACTACTTAACGGGGCCCTCTTATAATGGTATGTCACAGTGCAATAGGTGACCATACTATACATACAAGTTAATGTATACACATAATATTGTATTATTTATAAATAACACACATCCCATTGGTCCTCGGCCGCAGCTACTTTAAATTACATAAGTAAATCTGCTAAAACTTGAATTAACTTTAATTATAGATCAGTGATTTTGGAATAATTGTTAATTTGTTTTGAAAAAACATGCTCTGAATGAACTACAATGACTGCTGTACTGCCAGAAGGGGCGCTGCAGGTAAAAGCAGCAGTGTCTGTATGAGAATGCTTTTTTTTTGTTTTTGTTTTTTAGCTTCTCTAAGTCTGCTGGTGTTATAGTCTGTTAATTACTGTTAAAAAAATATTGTTAGCATTGTTAAATGCTGCGTCTTTTGCTAAATTCGCTTTTCTGCTGTGCGGTGGGTCATTGAAAAAAGCGATTGATACCAGTGAGCTCACAGATTTATAAAGCTTGATATGCTGTATTGCGCTCCATCTTTATTCCTTACAATTCCCCGAGGAGACTGTTCAGCTCATTCTTAAAGTACATTAAATGTAAGTCTACCTTTTGCTTGGAGACATTTTTGTAGGATATTCACAGACCGTTTAAAAGCCTTTTTTTCCTGTTTCGGTCAAGTTCGCATTCTGATTCCCTTATTTCACTATGCCGTTTGTCAGGTTCAGGAAACTCACCTTTATACCATTCTTCAACAGTTTTTCTATTAAAAAGATACAAATTTGACTGGGTCTGACATTTTTTAAGTCAGTGGTTACTTATTGATATTAAGTGTTATATAATTAGGACAGGTAAGTCATGGAGGAATTTGAATCAAAGGTAATGTGTCTGTCTGAAAGGTTGTGTGAGATTAATGTAAGGCTGATAGAACACAGCTAACCAATCAGAGAGAAGGATTTTTTCCATGCAAGTTTAAAAAAATTAAGCGATAATACACTCCAGGGTCTGTGAGTTATCATGAGATATCACCATGCCTTGGGTGCGTTGTGACGGAGCTGCTTCATTTAAATCACTGTCAGTGTTCTTTTGCCTGGTGTTTTCCTCAGTTGTATTCATTCCTAGATTATCTAAATCTGCTTCACTTTCCTCAGTATGGCGAGATGCTGACATTTTCTTTTATTTTTCAATGTTTTCAGCTGTAGAACTTTTGTAGTTACTCTCAGGGATTGCTGTCATTCTGACTGACTCAAGTGGTTTTGTTTACCCAGGTGTACAGTTACAGTTGGCGTATTGATTTTGTTCACTGTGATAAGGCCGCTTTGGACAAAGAAGTTCCACACTGTTGTGTTATTACCAGATATCCAATGGTTACGGAGAAGGCCAATCAAAATCTAGTATTTTAGCCAATTGTTTCTACAGTTCACAGCCTACCTCTGTAAAGTGTTTTGTGATGGTGGTCCACTATGAAAGGCGATATAAAAATAAATTATTATTATTATTATTATTATTAATATTATTATTATTATTATTATTATTATTATTACCCATTTAATAATGTGTATTAATGCCCGCTATAGTTGGAAGCTGATTGGTTGATGATACGGAATCATTTTCTAATTCTCAAAAAGGACAGGTTTTCATTCTCTATTCATTTTATTTTATGTTTTTAATTATATTGTTTAACCACAGCAAACATAGTTACCAATTGTAAAATAACACAGTGTAACAAATTATTATTATTTATTTTTTGTTCCTGGGTAGTAAGTGTTATTTCCTAATTGCTTATGCCTCAAAAGTATAGAAAATGGCTATTATTCCCCACAAACTTTGCTTTTGTGACCAGGACAGTATAATACAGTATAATCGTAAATCTCGAAAAACTTCTAAATCTTTTGTAGTCATTTTTGTATTACTTTAGTATAAATACATGTTAATTTGGATTCATATGTTGTTTTTTTCTGACTTTATGTGAACGAAAAGACACACATTTTCCCATTTTCCCATTGGAAATAGTGATATTTTGAAATATCACTGTCCTGGTCACAAAAGCAAAGTTTGTGGGAAATAATAGCCATTTTCTATACTTTTGAGGCATAAGCAATTAGGAAATAACACTTACTACCCAGGAACAAAAATTGTGTTACATAGTGTAATTAAATATTAAAATGTATACACTGTTCCATATTTTTGTCACAAAGGTTTCCTCATTCTTTTCTTCATTTTTATAGTATTTAATTACCAAGATGTTTGCTTCTAATGTTGTTATGAAAGTGAAATAATTACTTCTCAGCTCCTCCGATGAATAGGCAGAATGTATGAACTGCAGTGCTCATTTGCATTTTAATTCAGATTTTTAGAATTTTAATTTCCTTAGTGACAAGTCTGAAACCAGGCTCCAGAATGCAGATTTAATATAATACTAATAAGGTAATATATATATATATATATATATATATATATATATATATATATATATATATATATATATATATACACACACACACACAGGTAATAGGGCGTTGGGCCACCACATGCGGCCAGTACAGCCTGGTTGATGGAGGTGGAAAACGCTGTTTCAGACGTCATTCCAGAATATCCTATAAATGTTCGATTCAGTTCAGATCTGGTGACTTGAGAAGGCCGTGACATATGGATAACATCAGTGTCATGCTCATCAAACCGTTGGGCGACCACATGTGCTCTGTGAATGGGGGCATTGTCACCCTGGAAAACATTAATGCACAGATATCACGATTCTGGAGTATACGCTTCAGCCCACTGTTGCCCTTTGCTGATGATGTCTTTCCCTCGGAGTTCCATGCCGACATCACCTTAAACAGCGTTACTCGTGAAACATCAGCTAGTTGAGCTGTCTTGGTCACTGAAGCTCCTGCCAAACGCGCCCCAACAATCACCCCTCTTTCAAAGTCACTGAGGTCTTCTCTTGCAGCCATGCTAGCCATAATTATAGGCAACCAGGCCTGTCCAGCATTTTTACACATGACCCTAAGTATGCTGTGATGTTATTAGCTTAATTAATGCATGAGCCACACCTGTGTGGAAGACCTTGCTTTCAATATGCTTGGTGTCCCTCATTTTTTTTGTCCACTACCTACCTATATATATATCTACCTATATATATATATATATATATATATATATATATATATATATATATATATATATATATATATATATATAATTTGATTTTGCAGTTTAAATACTGTGTATACAGTAGTCTTATGATATGACTAAAACAATCCATTTTTAATTGTGTAAATTTTTTCCTCTAAAACTGTATTTTCTAAATAACAAGACAAGAACATTACTATGTTATTTGAAACTCACTTGAAGTTTAATGTTTGAGGTCACTATCCTCCTAAACTGCTTACCACGACCCTTGTAAATGTACTAAAAAAAAAGTTTTCACTTGATGACCATTTTTAACACCCCACAATTAATTGCTATTTGCAGCATCTTCAAAATCTGGTCGGGAACTGTGCATTTGCTCAAAGCACATTTCGCAATTTGATTATATCGCTTTACTCAAATACCAAAGAATCTTCGTTCTTTGCTTGTTTGGTATTTTCCATTTTGCAATTTGGGCAACATAATTTGCTCAAAAAATGAAATATTTTAATTTCTTCTTTGATAATTTGTAAATGCTCAAATGGTTATTTTTTATCAGTGATTGATCGAATGCTTACTGATTGTAACACACAAACACATACACTACACCCTCTCTATAATGAACCTGTTGGGTTCCAAGCCTTTTGTTCGTTATATCGAGGGGTTCGTTATAGTGAAAGGACAATCCAAATGACGATACACTGTTGGAGTAAGTTAATGAGATGAGATTGTGAATAAAAGTAGAATTACATGTACCTGTTCGTCTCATGTATGCAGTATTCTGCCTTTGCTTTATCCTGCTTGTTGAAGAATTAAAACACAGTACCAAAAAAAAAGTAAAAATTGGAATTTGAACTAAACTTTTATTCAAAATCAGTCTGACATGAATCATTTCAAAGTGCACCAAATTTTAAAGCAACATGCAAGAATCCCAAACTGAGATTTTATTCAAAATCAAAGTTGAGATGAAAAGTTAATCAGATCCTCAAGTTTTTTTTTTTTTTTTTTTTTTTTCTTTAATCAATTTTGCTTTACTGTATGATTGCTGAACCAACCATAAAACAGAGTGCTTTTTTACAACCTATATCCACACAGAGATATGCCTGCGGTATTGCTTCTTTCAATATAATTCTTGCTTTGTTGCAACATAAAATGATTTTCGTTTTGGAGGCAGTTACACAGCGCATGGTTTTTATTAAGACAAGAGTTGACTTCACTGCACGTGGTGGCATCCTGTGCGTACAGACCGGGATGTTGACAGTGTGTGTTTATATTATCTTTTTTTTACAATTTTTTTATTTGGGGTTCAGGGGCCAGGTTCCAGGTTCGTTATAGCCAAATGTCTGTTATAATGAAGACCGTTATAGCGAGGGTGTCTCTCTCTCACTCTCTCTCTCACACACACACACATACAGCGGAAACTATAGATTCGGATATATCGCGGTGCTGGAGTTGGCTCCCCATTTTTACAGTCTACACTATACATAGACAACTGCACTACTTAATTACTGTTCGTTTTATTTCCTACTGCACATCACAAACAAAAATATACAAAACAATTAAAAACAAATCATTAATATTGTATACATATCATATACACATACGTTGTGTAATAACACAAAGCAAATTAAATATCTAATTACTGAAGCGTTTTTTTAAGCAATGCAAGAGCAAAAGTCATAGGTCAGTGACGTCAGTTCCCTAGCAACAAGCCTACTATGTTGGGAATGGATTCTTTCAATGCAGCGGTTTTGGGCATTTGAGAAAGGAGAGGAAGATTCATGAAATTAATTGGAGATTTAAGTTGATGAAAAGCAATTGCCCTCCTCAGTACAAATTAAAATGGCATGCTGTTTTTTCTATGAAAAATGTGAAAATGCGGGTTTCGTAGGGGATTTATATTGGACCCTGACACCCCTGATAAAACGAGGTACAGTATTTGTTATTAGCCTGCTTGTTTTTCTATGGGTCTCTCGTTATATCGCGGCGCTCGATTCATGGCAGATTTTTTTTTTGTTGTTGTTTTAAAGTGTTCTTAAATACAGTACATTTGGTTCATAGCGGGTCTTTAGCAGAAGGTTAAAAATAATAATAATAAAAAAAAACATCAACATTAATCTTGGTATTAAACACCAGTGTATAGTTTTGTTCATCAATGTGGAAAGGACTGCAGGTCTTGTGATTCTGAGGGTCATACAGAACACAAGGTACAGCGGGAATTGTGGGATATTTTAGGGACTGCAGTTTAGCAGCTGGGAGAGTGGTGTAGGGAGAGAGAAACGTAGCAGGTTAAAAACAATCTTGTTGGTTTACCACAGTTTCCATGTTTGAATAAGTACTCTGTGTGATACTTACCAGAAGCCAGAGTTATCACTTAAAGTGTGTTGTTCATAAGGATGTGTGCAAACGAGGACATATTGTTTGGGACTGCGTGCCATCTCGACCATACATTTTGAGCCAAGCCTCAAAAGAAAAGACAGCATGGCTCACTGGCCTGTACCAACACAAAGTCATGTCATTTGGTCTACATGGAGCTCTGGCTTCATTCCAGCATCTTATGGACAAAATACTGACACCTCATGTAGACTATGAGTCAGCATACATTGAAGATACTATAATCTTTTCAGAAAGCTGGGAGGATCATCTGTCTAAAGTCAACGCTGTCTTACAGAGCCTCAGAGAAGCATCATTACTGCCAACCTTGAGAAATGTTTTATTGGTCTGACTGAAGCCAAATATTTGGGTTTCATTGTAGGGTGCGACACAGTAAAGCTTCAAATTAGTAAAGTGGATGCCTGTGACGGAAAGATGAGTTCTGGTGACGAATCTTCCTCCCGACCTGTGAGGGCGCTAAAGAACGGGAGGAGAAGTATCTGGAAGGGCTGGCCTGACAGTTAGTTTCCGGGTCAGGGAAGTGGGTCAGCCTGGAGGGAAGCGCGACTCTGTTGTAAGACCGTATTGATTTGAAAGGTAAACGAGAGGCAGCTGCAAGTAATAAGGCAGCTGCAACCGTTTATCTCGATATCATGCGGGATTACATATAGGGGCCAGGGTAACGCTGATCTTCTCCTTCGTTTGGGTTAACGTTAGAAGAGAAGGACTGAGAGAGGAGCTCTCAGAGTATTTGTGAAGAGTGTTTTACGTGCTGTGTGTTATTTTCTGTCTGTCTGTAATTGTCTGTCTTTGTCGCACTAATAGACAGTTAACGCACATCTCCGGAGCTGTCGAAAGGAGAGCACTATCCGGAGCACCACTGCACTGAGCACCTGCACGTTTTCGATCACCCAGGACTGGTGACCGTACCGTTGTTTTTGTTCGGGACTGTGCCCTTGTTTTCATTATCCCCGTGCTTTACACATTGTTGTGTATTGCCGGGGATTTATTATTTTTGACGGTCGCCAGACCTGGAAAAGAGCAATAAAGCACTTATTCACTGAATCACTGTTGTCTGTTCATCACTCCTGCACCGCATCACCGCAACATCTGTTCCCCTTACCAACCACTTTGCCACAATGCCATAGAGAGCTGGACGGTTACGCAGAATAAAGTGGCATCTGAGGACGAAGCACAAGCTGATGAAGTGGATGTCAGGGAGGAGTTTCAAATGAAACTGAGGAAGGAAGTACAGCAGCTGCGATAGAATCTGGACAGATTTTGGGGGTGAGTTTAAGGATAAAATTGAACCCCACTCTTTTCTGTATTACAGCATTAGAGTCCAATAGCTTTGCAAATTCTTTCAGATCGATGTCCAGTTACACACATGATTTCTCTTGTGCCAGTTTAAAATGAAGATCAAACCAGACCTTGCATACCAAAGTGAAAGATTCCGATTACCGAAGGCGTTTCAAATTGAGGTCAGAAATGCACGGGTAGGTGTTTGGCCTTGTCTTTATCGGACAGGAAGATATTATTGCCAGTCTTAAATTCACTATCTACAAAAACTTCTACTGCTCACTACAAAGATACAATAAACTTTTGTAGTATAAAGCTCTTTAAAAATTATTTCAAAACAGATGTTACATAACACAAAAAAGGTATTTGTAGATAAAAAAAATACATCTTTCTGTAGAGCGTTCATAATGAATTATAAAATTAGTTTTTGTGAAGCAACTGTACTCTAGTAGCTATGCCTTGGGCAAGATGTGTTCACAACAGAACATCTGTGACATCATTGTCTCTTGTTTTAGTTTCAGCAAATAAATCTATTTTTCTACTTTCCATTTGATATTTTAATACTTTCTCAAGAAAATAAAACCAAACTATCAAAGTCAACTCTCTTTGCTCTAAGATTGGTGCTTTAATAGTTAATTTTGAATCTCATTTGTATTTAATGTCACTAAAAATAGTATTTCCATTGGTTATATAATGATTCAATATGATTCCTATCTAAAGATGCCAGGTATATGCTGTAGTCACACTGCAGTTGGGTTATCTGTGAACTGTTTTGCTAGTTAATCTTTAAAGTCTACAAGCTATGAAGGGCAATGCCCCCAAAAATGCTAGGAATATATATGAAAAATAAACTTTACATTAATTAAAGTTTACTAAGCTTTTCCCATTTCCTCTACTGTTCTTCGTGATTTTTGCATTACTAACTTAGCTTTACCATACCTTAACACTTAAAAGCACTGGCTTTTTTTGTCTACTCATTTTTAGAATTATGTCTGAAGTCTGCAGGTCTATACACATACAGAAGACATAAATGTATTATTCTTTTTAAAAAAAAAAATCTATTTATACAGTCTTACCAAGAGAAACTGACCCTAAAAATATACATCGTAGACTATTATTATGATATTTTATTGAATTTCACCGTACTCTCTGGAGCTTAAAACCCAGCATTTTTAAACATTGATTTGCTGTTAACGAAAAGGTTTTTCCATGCATGTCGTTGTCATGCAGTTCTTGGTTTGATAAGGGCAGGACATAGATTAAAGGCTATTTTTAAACCATTGATGATCATATAACATTTTCAAACTCTGACATATTTCTTGTGCCAAGTACGCGTCATTTGTTTTAGCAAGAGACTGTGGAACAAAAGGAACTATAAATTGCTTTCTGGGGGTCTGGGGGGATTTTACACATGTAATGTCATAAAAGAACCATATAAAACATGACCAAGTAAAAGCAAACCATGAAATTCCAAACATGTATAGTTCAGTAGAAAAAAGGAGGTCAAAATCCCTATTGCCAATTACCGGTTTAGCACTAAACAAACGAACCTACTCCCCTAAAGGACATCCTGTTTGCTGCCATTTTAAACTAGGCTTGCTTTTACTCTGTATGCAATGAAATACCAGCACACTAAGCCTGACTGAAGCCAAATTCAAATTCAGATCATCTAATTTATAAATAATAATAACAATCCTGGTGTTTAACTAGATATATTTTAAGCAACATATTGAAGCAAAATGTATATCAGTTTCTCTTTCCTTTGTCACAAATAATCTATCTTTGTCTTTATTTTGAAATTATGTAACTTTATTTATTTATTTAAATAAAACACTCATTTATGCAGGCGTTCCTGGTATTAATATAAATCAAATGTACTGGTTGCATGACTTACATGTCAAGAAAATATTTCTATTTATTATCTACCTGGATTGGAATGCTGACAAAAGTGTATACGACAATATATATAATATATATATATATATATATAAATATATATATATATATATATATATATATATATATATATATATATATATACATATATATATATATATATATATATAAATGGGGAGCACTTCCCAAGGAGTAACACCTGTGCTTTGCAAAGCAGAATTTAGCTCTGCAGTCAAAACTATACTGTTGTTTTACTGTTTTCCAGAAAAGACACCATCTATAACTCAGTTTTGTTCCAATTACTTTCTAATTTATTAAGGATTCTAGGTAGCCAACTAATTATAATTTGATTATAAAAACTCATTTTAAACAGATGCCTACATTTTAACTCCATTTCACTAGATTCACACAATTTATAAAAAATTATAATATAAAAAAAATCAGGTAAACAATGCAAATGAAGCGTTAGTCGACCGAAGTGTATTATGTACTATCGAACTGTACCCTGGGTAGATGTCGGTATATCGAAGCATACCCTGGTTTAGATAATGCTGTCATTTTGGCAATTTCAAATCTTGTGAAAAATACTGTAACATTTGCCATAAGCCGTTCATTTCCACTCAGCATGACATGTGCATTACAGCCCCCAACATGGCTGTTGCTGATCAAACTTCTGTGCCTCAGGGTGAATTTGGTCTTCATTTTGAAAATGGAAAACACTACAACTCACAGCATGCATCACTTCTTTTTGTAGTGAAACTGTGTGTTGTAGTATCTAATCTTATCAACAAGCATTATTCAGTCACTGTCAAAAAACAAACAAACACATATCCTACAATCCCATTGGAGCTGTACACTGGTAGATTTGGTAGACACAGTTCATGCCCTCCTTTGTTTAAAAATATTAAGTACTATAACTTTATATTTGTATTTGTTCAACAAATGTTTCTTTAAAATCTTTATATGCAGGCAGTTGTAGGACACAAACCATCCCATAGAATGTCTAAGTAGACTTCAGTACTGTCTGAGTCCTGCAGTACTGAGCAGCATGAGCTATTATTAGTAAAACAGGAAAAGAAAATTGGAAACAGTTCCCAAGGGAGGGCTGGCAGAGTGGATTGCTGACACCGTTTCAGGAGCTGCTGCCTTGGCTGTTAAATTAAGCAATCATGACCCATAAGGTTGATATCATTCTAATATGAATCAAGGCACAATATCCAGTTTAGCATAAGATCAAATACAATGCTTTGGATATACTCACTACAAATATAATATATACTGATGCACAATAAAAACACAACAGTCTAAGTTTTACATCAATGGCTCATTGGGCACATACATAATGTTATTTACATTTTAAATAGCAAGCAGGTAGGTTTGTTGATTGGTTGAGTAGTATTTGTCCTTGGGATAACAAAATACTGAGCCATGTAATTTCATAAAAGCACCAGGTGTTCAGTATTTGGAATTTGAGTTGTGTTAGAATTGCCAAAATGAGCAGATTAAGAATCTTTTTAAATAGCCATTGAAAAGACTTTTAATTAATGCAAGAACAGCGAAAGATACGACCATGCCCCACTTGAGTAATGAAGATCGCCTGGTTGCTATCGGCATGATTGAAGGTGGCCTGGCTGTGAGAGAAGTTGCCCGGATTCTGCTTCAACAATCAGCAGACTAGTCCAGAGAAACCATGAAACTGTCTCTGTGAGGGACAGGCCATGTCCTGCAAGGCAAATGGTCACCACACCGGCCCAGGACCATCACATCTGACTGATCCACCTGTGTAATTGTTTTCAGACTGCACTGGCTACAGCACAAGAAATTCCTGGAAGAAATAACCGGCACATCAGCAGAATGACTGTAGCTCGCTGTCTGCATGAAAATGATTTGCATGCTCGGAGGCCGTTCAGGGGTGACTTCTGTAGGCCAGAGAACATCTGAGGTGGCGGCAGAGAGAGTGGTGGAGTGTTTTATTCATTGGTGAATGCCGTTTTGCCCAGACTTGACAGAAGACGGCATGTGTGGAGACGTTCTGGTGAGCGTTATGCTGACTGTTGCGTTGTTCAAGCCAACCGGTGGGGCGGTGGAAGTGTGATGATGTGGGGAGGAATCTTCTTGAACACAATTGCATGACTTCAAGAAAACAATGTCGAGGTCTTGCCGTGGCCAGCTTTTTCTCTTGACCTGAGTCCAATAGAACATCCCTGGGACCAAATTGCTACTGCCATCCACAGGAGACAAGTGCGACCAGCCAACCTTCACCAGCTGGCTGCAGCTGCACAGGGACAGTGGCAGAACATCCCACAGCAGTCTGTCCAGAGGCTGATCAGGTCTATGCGTCAACGCTGCCAGGATTGTGTTAATGTTCAGGGAGGTCAAACCCAATACTAAATTTGTAATGTTTTCATTTTGAGAGTGTGTCACGTTTCATACTGAAAACATACCATGATTCTTTGATCTGTATTTTTGTTCATTTTTGTGATTGATTGATATAACTATATATGTTTAAAATATTTTATTAAATCCATTACACCTTAGTGTTGTGTTTCTTTTGTACATCAGTATACAATCCTTGGCTTCTAGCATTTTGTTCCTGCCTACTAGACGCTCAGAATTAAAAAGGTATGTAAAAGGACATTCAATTGACTGCAATACCTGTACTAATCATTGCACAGTATTTAGTTGATGTCACTGAATTCTTCAAGAGCTCATGGGCAGTAATATAATTTACAAACAGTTCAAGGGAGGTTTTTATCTTTGTTGTCTTTGTATCCTATCTAGCTGTAAGGGACCAAAAGAAAAAGCACAATTGTATATAAAAATAGAACACAATGTAGCCTATTTCCAAAGAAAAAAGGCAACTGAATAAGCACAGTTCAGAACTGGTAGAAAGCAAAGGTGTCGGTGTCCATCAAATCAACAGTACAAAGGTCACTCTTGAAATCAGAACTTAAAGGATGTGTTGCAGTAAGAATACCTCAGTTAAGAAAGGGGAACAAGACTAAAAGGTTAAAATATGCACAAGAACACAGAAATTGGACTATGGAACAATGGTCAAAGGCGCTTTGGACTGTTGATGGATGGACAATGACACCTTGGCCTTCTGCCAGTTCTATTGTCAATTCAACGCTTGTCTTCTTTTTATTCCTTAATCCCTTCTCTGCTGAGGCCCTGGTGACGTCCTGTGCTACAGGCATTTTGTGATTTTGGGACTCGCCTGTTTTACATCAAAATTACTATATGTTCTTTTTTTAGATACCCCTGGTAAACTATATTGTTTTTTTTTTTGTCAGATTGAAGTTTCTATTGGTGCCGAGTTTTTGTGGTTCACTTGGTCACGTGACCACAACAGAGATATTATTGTAAACAAAATGCTATTTTTTCATAAAATGTACTATACCTGCATCACATTTAGTCCCTAAAATGCTAATGTTTGGTGTAAGAATGTAGAAACTTTTAAGCTGCTGGATGTGCTTGCGCCTATGTATACACCTTTTCATTGGTTTAGGGGGGGTTTACTTGCTCTAGACACACACCAGGCAACTTTGACTTTTCCACTTCGAAATATGCAGCCCACAGTCCATAGCACCCACCCCAATTTCATGTGCTCAGTACTCCACTAAAGAATGAAATACCCTGGCATAAGCATACATTTTTTAAAACTGCACAAAATAAAGATTTTAGAAATTGGTAACACGATGAGTAGAAATGATCTACGTACAAATGGTAGCCCAGGTTTAGGAGGGGAAAAAATATCCCACACAATTCTCTATCTCAGTGGTCTGCAACCATAGGGGTCAGCCAGGCTGCTCAATCTGAGAGTCCTTCGCTATGTGCACTCTGATCCGATGAGTGTACCCAGTAGTGCTCTCACTGAGTTTGTACAGTTTAATCCCATAACAGGCATGTTTCATGAGAATATACTGTTTAAAACTTAGCCTCCTCTTGAGCAGATATATTTTGGCCAGGTGTACACGTTTCTTCAAATTTATTCTGTAGATGATCGAAAACACTATGTAACACAATTTTTGTTCCTGGGTAGTAAGTGTTATTTCCTAATTGCTTATGCCTGAAAAGTATAGAAAATGGCTATTATTCCCCACAAACTTTGCTTTTGTGACCAGGACAGTGATATTTTGAGATGTATCTATTTCCAATGAGAAAACTTTTCGTTCACATAAAGTCAGAAAAAAAACAACATATGAATCCAAATTAACATGTATTTATACTAAAGTAATACAAAAATGACTAGAAAAAATTTAGAAGTGAGTAGTTTTTCGGGATTTACGATTATACTGTAAATCACTTTCACGAATCACTGTATTTATTTCTTGGTGTTTTTATGAAGCAGTATGAAATCGCCTTGGTGCCCCTGAATTTTCATGCCTTGCCCTTCATGACCTTAACTTCGTGCCTTGATATGGTACATCTTTGTTTTTTTATTTTCCAAATCTCTACCTCCCTTTAAATGTTACTTGTTAAACTGTTTCTGCATCCTAATTTAAAAAAAAAAAAAAAACTACTAATTAAAGACTGGGTTTAAGATTTTTTTCTTTGCTACAAATCAAGAATACTTTAACTATATTTTTATATAGCACTTTTCATAATAGATCACCACAAAGCTCTTTACAAGGATAGAAATAATAATAAATATTACCAAAAGTAACAATAAGCAGTAAAAATGAACAATACAGTAACAATACAACAGTAAAACAAGCAAGAAAGGGTGAGAACATTAAGATATATGAGATAGATTAGAATTTTTTTTTTAAATCTAGTTTTAAAGGCAGCAAGTGGGAGCTTTCCTTACACGGCTAGGCAGGTCATTCCATAGCTTAGGGGCTTTATAGCTGAATGCTCTACCATCTGTTTTTTTCTGAATAGTAAGTAACCCAGCATCTTGTGATCAGAGCGAGTGTCTAGGAACATATGGGCTGAAAAGATCATTTAAGCAAGATGGGGCAAGGCAATTTAAAGCCTTATAGATTCAAAGCAGCACCTTAAAATCTATCCTAAACCGGACAGGAAGCCAGTGCAAAGATGCTAGCACAGGGGTAAGATGTTCTTGTCTCTTAGTCCCAGTTAAAACTCTAGCAGCAGTATTTTTGTACAAATTGCAAATGAAAAATAATAAATAAATAAATAAATAATGAGAAAATAGCATTACAGTAATCAATCCTTGAAGATACAAAAGCATGCATCGTTCTCAGCATCTGGTCAGGAAACAGTAGTTTTAAATTTGGAGATATTTCTTAGACGAAAGAAAGAGATTTTGGTAGCATTTCTAGTGTGATTCTAGAGAAAGTTCTGGGTCCAAGATCATGCCTAAGTTTCTCATTTCCACTCTAAATTCAGGAGAGTAAATTCATGTATATTTTGTTGTTTCTGAGATCCCAGAATCATAACCTGTTTTATCTGAGTTTAACTTTAAAACCTTTTAAACATCCAATGATGTCAGCAAGACAGGTATTCAAAATATTTGCAGCAGAAGTGTTATCCTGCTTAAGAGATAGATATAATTGGGTACTGTCAGCATACCAATGAAAACAAAGTCCATGTCTACGAATAATGTTGCCCAAAAAGTAGCATATACAAAGAAAACACAGTTGGGCCAAGAATACAAGCCCTGGAGGACCCCACATGTAACCTGTGACCATATTTTAAGACGATCAATTAAAACACAATGATCAATAGTGTCGAAGGCAGCACTTACATCTAGTAATAGAAGAACCAAAGGTGAGTCCATGTCAGAGGATAACAATGCATCATTTACCACTCGAATAAGTTTTGTTCCAGTGTTATGAGAAGGCCTGAAACTGACTGAAATTTCTCATATATGTTATGAACTCCCAGAAAATTGTTGAGTTGCTAAGCCACTACTTTTTCTAAGACTTTAAACAGAAATGGGAGAGTTAAGAACATTGGCATCCAAGGTGGGTTTCTTGAGGTTTTACTACAGCAATATTGAATGAGTTAGGAACAATACCTGACAAAAGAGAACTGTTAACAACATTCAAAAAAGTATTTATTTTAGAGGCACTTCTTTAAAAAGTGAAGTGGGAATAGGGTCTAACGCACATGTTTTTAACTATAGTAACCAGATCCAGTTCATAAAGCAAAGAGAAATGCTCTAAAGCTTGTTTGGGTGCTGTATGGCTTACCAAGGGTAAGAGTATCTTTATTATTGTTACATGACACATCTAAATTTTGTACAGAGTTAGGTACCTGAATTCTAAAGTTAGTGATTTTCTTGTCAAAGTGATTCATAAAGTCATCATACTATTGAAGAGTAGTTGACAGAACAGATTCTGAATGTAGATTTGTTAATTTTGCTATAGACTGAAAGAGAAATCTAGGATTGTTATTGTTTGTTTCAATAAGATTTGAATAATAAACTGATTTTGCTAGAGATAGTGCAGCGCTATATTTTGAAATATTATCTTTCTAAATTACATGATGGACCTGAAGTTTAGAAGCTCTGCATCTACGTTCTAATTTGCAATATGCAAATTTGTGCAGAAACGTTGTGTTATTCAACCATAATGAAAATCTTTTTATATCCACTTTCTTAATTTCATAAGGTGCAATAGTATCGAAGGTGTTTGTTAGAGTGGTGTTATAATTATCCACCAACTCTCCAACCGATCCTGACTGGGTAAAATCTGCAGCGGACAATGCTTCCAGGTTCTTATCAGTAGTTGATGAATTAAAAGATTGAGTTTTAATACCGACCGATAAATAACTGCAACCTGAATTTTGCCACAAACCACAAATGATCAAATTTGGTATGACAAGCTTGCTCCAAGTATAAACAACCTTTTTTGGTTCAGAAGTGGCGCATCCAGTAAAGAACCATGACTCTGGTTTGGGTGCGCGTGAGAGCGTCCAGCAGCGGGTGTCTGGAGCGGGTGCTTGGGAGAGTGTCTGCCAGGCTGCCTGTGTGTGCATCAGGACAAGCAGCAAAGCAGGTAGAGCTGTGGACTCTACAGGGTGCCGAAAAACAGCGGCCTAATAAAAGGAACAGGTCAACTGCAAAATAGCGTGTCATCTCCCGTTCTTCTGTCTGCTGCGTGAAACATTACAGTATTAATGTATAATGTACTAAAAATACAAAAAAAATAGGTGTTTTAACCAACCAGCAAACAAATAACACTCAACAATAAGCTATATCTAGATTTAAAGAAAATGATTTGCATGGCATACCCCTCAAATAGATAAGAGGTGTGCAATTCCCGTTAATTACTTCAAATAAAAATATTCTGTTTAAATGTATTGGAATAAATACAAAATATTGTGCGTTTAGCTTTTCACTGTTTCAGTCAAAAACACAAGAGGCTGAGACAATTTAACAGAGGAAATACCTGTCCACAGTTAATAATAACATCAATGGCTATATTTACAACAAAAATAAAGGTAGCAGGCTATGATAGCAGTGCTACTACTCATGAGTAAAATCCACTTGACCCTGTCCTTTTTTTGTTTTATATTAGTTTAAATTAAATTGTGCATCAGCGGGTGTAATTTTATGGTAATTATTAAGGAGGCACTGTGCTCATATTTCAGATGTCACTTATCATAAGAACCGCACTATGAACTAAATCTACAATGCATTAAAAAAGGATCTTTACAACAACTGCGTAAGATTTTAGAATGAGATTCCAATTTTACTAACCCTATCATGGCCATCCGTGTTTACAACAGATGCAACTGGAGTTCTACTTTCATTTTTTTCTGAAGATGGTTAAAGATGTAATTATTTGTTAAATGTCTCCCTTAAGATTTCCTCACAGCACAAACAGATTAATGTGCTGTGCTCAGGTTGTACCAACAGGCTCCCATTACTACGAATTACACTGACGTTTATTTTTTAAACTGCGTACTGTTGATGAGGGTTTGGTTTTTTGCTTACCCCTCCTCACCACCAGTATCAACAGCTCTAATGTAAAACTTCATGTTAAAACTAAATGTGTTTGGTAAAACTTAAGATTCTTAACTTCAAATCACTTCAGTAAAAAAGGCTACAACTTCTATAGTTTTTATAAGGGAAGAACATTTGTATTAAAATACTTTCTGAGAGTGGGACTCAATGCTACAATCTTAATAACCACAAGCAAAGGTTTTATTGATTGAGTTTTGATTGGTTAATTTATGGGCATTAGTTGATTAATTGCCAGTTAATTTTTAATAAAGGTAGTGATCTTATAGCGGCTGTCTTGCATGTAACACAAAAAAATTAATAGAATCTAAAAAAAAAATTATCAAATGCAGAGTTTCCAATACTCTAACTCTACTGTTAGAAAAACAAATGCATCACACTCAACTACCGTTCTCTCTATTCTTCTTGTCCTACCCCATACCAACGAATACACACTCCTGATTCGCTGGTACAGTACTCTCCTGACCTCCCAACTCCCACATAATAGGTTCTTGTTAACTGTTAGTAAATATACTGTATTCAAGCCCTAAAAACACACAGGAGTATAGTGCAGCAGATCAGAGTCTCTCACAGCGCCGCTTCTAAAATGCCTTAAATCATTTAATAAAATACTGCAAAGCATATTAAAGCACAGTATTACTAATAAAGGCCGCCCTCGTATAATCACCACCCTCATTTAAGGGCAGCATTCATTTTGATCAATTTAAAATAAATGCTGCAGCGCCAAATTGAAGTAATATGGTATATATTCAGGGTTGATTTACTGTCAAGCAGGTGCCTAATTCAAAATTAACCTCATGCCTTCTGTGTATACCAATGGAGTAAAATCAAATTACAATTTCTAGGTAAGACTGCTATATTAAAGTATCTGAATTAGAAACACATGTTATAAAATCATTTAAAGTTAAACTGTTATACAAATACAATTATTACTGTTCAAAGAACATATTACAGTTAAACATGAGAGAAGTTCAGTACTAACTGACACTGTCAGAATATTGTAATAATTGTACTGTGTTTTAAAGAATATAAAATCAGCATAAATAATATTGCAGCAATAAAATGATAAAAGGAAGAACAGGCTAAAAGGATTTCATCTAAGAAAACTGAAAAAATTTGAATGTTAGTGTGGCAGAGCAGAGCGCTGCCCTTTATAAATTGGCAGTTATGGGGTTAAATTCCCTTACCTGCCTGGGTTTATTGTGTTCAGGTGGCTGGGGTTGATTAGAGTAATTAACGATCAATCAGCACCCAGCCACCTGACACAAAAGGAGGCCTCAGATTCCCATTAGGGAGAGGAGGGAGCTGAGGAAGCAAGCTGGTGTTTGTGCTTGCTGGTTTTTTTTTTTTTTTTTTGGTATTTTCTGATCCAGGGAAGGCATTGCCCAGCCTGTAAACCTTTATTTTGTAAGTTTTGCTTTGTATATGTGTTTGAATGTATTTGTTTTGGCCCTTGTGCCCTTTTATTTTGTTTTTATTTATAATAGAAGTATTATTTTTTTGAACTGCAGTCTGTCTCTGGGCCTCTATCCACTCGCCAGCCTGTCACAGTTAGAAAAAGCCTTGTTTGTGTGCTTTTGTTATTGGAGCGCACATACACTCTTGGAAGCTGGTCAGACTTAAAAATTGGGCCTCCCCTATCTTTAAATTAACAAAGACTACCGCACATGGAAGCCTATAACCTTGGCAGAAGGAGGCATATGAGGGAACTAAACACAGAGGCTAGGTATTGCAAGTTAACAAAAAGAAAAAAGTAACCCTTTCTAGTAAGATCAATGTTTAAAACTAAAAAAGCAATGTTATACCTATTTGATTGTATTGCAACTAAGCACAGAGGTTTTAAAAAGTATTTTGATCTAATAGGAACAGAATGAAATAAACTCACTGAGAGAAATAATATATTTGAAGTAAACAGAAACATCATATTTGAACTAAAGTGTTTTTTGCCTGTTTGGGGCACAAACTTATGGAATACTGTCAGAAAAAGAAATAGATTCTGGACCCAGTTCAATTAACCAACAAACAGGTGTATTGTCCAGAAACATTAATGACATAAACACAACATTTACAAGTGACCAAAAATAACCCCAAACCAACACCCCACAAATCTATACACAGTCCCGAACAGAACAGTCAAGTTGCTGCAGCTCCTCAAATTAGAAAACAAGAAAAAACAATACAAAACAAAAAATAATTCAAAATCAAAAAAAAAAAAAAAAGATTGGTCAGATCTCACCAGGTCTGGGGAAGTTGTCACTGTAAAAAATCCCTGAGGGAGCGGCCCATCCAAAACAAAACCAGGAAAACTCCAACAAAAAACAACAAAACCAGAAGGTAGAAGATAGTGAACCATGAGCTCACATTCAATTCATTTTGAAAAGGGAGTCACCGGTATTTTTTAGATATATTATTCACACAAAGATAAGAGCTATCAAGACAGAGCAAATAATTAGATTTAATTGGGTTTTCCGGCATGTTAAATGAAGAAAACTCTGTAAAAGCTGAGGTAAAACCTCAGTCAAGTGTCACGCAACTTGACCTTACAAGTTGAGTGGTCCATGCTCTGAGGATCTCTGAAAAAGCTGATTGCTGTTTGGTCGTATTCAGAAGTCTGCCTTTAAAGACAGCTCTTGTTTTTATGTTGTATTCTACAACTACACTTCCATATCATGGAAGATAAGAACAATTCTAAAATTTATATCTCATTTATATTGATGCATTGCTATAAGGTATAGGAATTATATTTTAGCTTTACAGAGTGATATATTGTATATTTTAGGATTTAGCAGTGGGTGCTTTAGCGGTTTGCATGTCTAGCCTAAGGGCTCGGTATGTGATAACAATACCTGTATTATTGTGTTGAAGTATTAATGCTGTTAAATCTGTAAAGGCACTGGAATCACCCAGGCTGCCTATTTCCTGTGGTCTGTACATTTTTAAGCATTTAATAAACAGAAAGAGCACTACTGCTCTGATTCGTTAAAACTTCAAATTAAATGAGTCTGTTTGATTTTGATTATTAAAAGTTGTCTGGATACATTGCAAGCCCAGTGCACGAACAATCAACTACCAGAGTCCAAAACATCTCTGTCCTCCTTAAATGCCTCCCCTGAGTTTAAGAGTGTGCTCAGAGCAATAAAAGAAGTATGTGCAATCTGACTATTTGTTTTGTTGTACTGTATTACGACAGTATATAAGTACATAAATATAAGTATTGTATAATGACAATATGATGACATCAAAATCTATAAATGTTCCTCTCTGGATGCCAAAAGCTGTCGTAAAAATGATTTCTTAATAAATACATACTTTAGAATCTATTAAATAATGGGCCCAATTTTGATGATGGGGCAAACATCTAATGCTAAGGACCCTGATTTTGATGCAAAAACCTGGCACAAACTGCCTTTCCTCCATAATGCGATTTTGGTGACATATTTGCACCGTCCTTTACCGTCTGCGTTAGCATCAGTAGTCGGCATGACCTTCAGGGTGTAGCCTTATTAGCATATTAGCTTTGAGTGACTTTGGTGATGGCACAGATGGGGGAGGAGGCGCTACACATGCTGCTGAGGGGAGCACAGAGGAAGCCAAGCATACTGCCGCCAGCACCACTATAATTCATGCATCCATAAGGTCCAGCATCCACGTGTCCGGAGCTGCCAGTGCCACTGCCGGAGTACCCCGCGCTGCTACCAGCGCCACTGCTTGAGGCCCTGTGCTGTCACTAGCGCTGCCACAGCAGTCTGACCTCTTGCAAGCGATGCCAGCAGTAAGCCTGGGGGTTGCACTGTTGCCAGGTCCGTCCTCCGGAGAGGACCCCCAAGAAGAGACAAACAGGACACTGTGTTTAGGGGGTAGGCCAGAGGTTGAATGCGCACCCCCCTTACAGAAGCACAGAAAATAGCATGGAGCGAGTGTTGGAGTCAGCTGGCAGCAGACAGCGGGGTGTGTGAATGGTTAAGAGCAGCCCTGTCTGTCTGGTGTTGGATAGAGGCTGGCTGAGCCCCAACATTCCCTCCACCCACCCGTGTGTTTTTTGGGGAGAGCGTGGGTTAAAAACTAAATATTTAAAAAATGAGTGAATGGACCAAAGGGGATTCCCTTTTGAGGAGGATGGTATATGGGTTTGATAGAGGCTGGCTGAGGCCCTGCATTGTTTAATTTAGAAGTTTTCGCAAATACAGTCTGTGTTAAATACTGCAGGGTTGAGAGGTTGGAATTCCCTATCTGTCTAATTCAAATCTATGTGCAGATGTTGGGTAATTGGTCATGAATTAACCCTGGCTACATGCCTTTAAACGGAAGCTGAAAAGCCAGTCCTTTGTCTACCAGTTGGAAGCCTCATGACTGTGTGTAGCTCCAGAGTGAGTGAACCAAATATGCGACCACCGTGTGTTTAATTAGGGTCACGAGCACAACCAAGGACCACCGTTTGTTTAAGAGGGATCCTTGGTATTTAGAAAAGGGATTTAATTTAGGGGATTTTAATCCGACAAAAGTTTATATAATTACAGTAATTTGTCGTGTATCCGCCTGTCACATATCCTCCCTAGCCGTTTATCTGCCAGGATCAACCTCTTCAGCAACGTTAGTTTATTATTGAACAGAGTTTGTAGATCCTACCAAAGTTTCCACAGACTGTGTTGTATGTACTCCATTCGCAACCATTGCTGGTAGTGTCACGTGAGTTGTTCACTGTGTTGATATGTAAATAATTCCTGTTCGCCTGTGGGGTGTACCAACTTCAACCTCCATCTCGATCGCCTGCCTGTCTCTCAGCAGCAAATGCACGCACCCACACGGCAGACGGTTACTCTGTCACAAGCAATAATACCCTGAATCTTTCTAAACAAGGGATTTAGGGGAGTTCCCCAATAAAAGCTGAATCTCAAAACAATAACTGTGTGAATATAGTAATTGTTACACCTGTCTATAATGGTATTTAAAACAGGATTCATTTATCCGCCTTTATACATATCTGCCCTTACTCTGGTCTCACCGCAGGAGGATATACGACGGATTACTGTATGTGTCAACGGGACCCAACTTTCAGCCGAGGTATCATTTGGCCACCTGTAGGCCAACTTTTATTTCTAGTTGTTTTTGGAAAAGTGTTTTGTTTTGTATTTTTGTATTTACTTTTATCTACAGATGTATGTACACTATCGGTCAAAAGTTTAGTTTACCAAAAACTGAAAAATAATGTACATTTCAGAGTTATACAAAAAGGCCTTTTTCAGGGAACAAGTAATGGGTTAACAACTTACAGCTGTTGCAATGGAAGTAAATTAAGCCTTGAAAGTTGACAATTCCTACAGGTGTCCCAACTTTTGTTGATTACTTACAAACCCTCTGTCTGTATAAAAGCAGTGTTGGAACAGACTGTGTTACTACACCCTCTTAAGCATTATTTGGACAGTATTGTACTGCAGGAAGTAGTAAATTGCTATCACAATGGTGAGAAAAAGGCAATTAACAAAGGAAGACAGACAGACCATTATAACCCTTAAATAAAAGTGTAGGTCTTTCCTTTAGAGAAATTGCAAAGAAAGCCAAGGTGTCAGTGAGTACAGTTTCCTACACCATCAAAAGGCACTTGGAAACTGGAGGAAACTCTGACAGGAAGAGGTCTAGCAGACCCAAAGCCACAACAGAATCAGAAGACAAGTTTCTGAGAGTCAACAGCTTGCATGATAGGCGGCTCACAGGACAACAGCTTCAAGCACAGCTTAACAGTGGTCAAAGTAAGCAAGTCTCAGTTTCAACTGTGAAGAGAAGACTTCGAGCTGCAGGTTTGACAGGTTGAATGGCAGTAAGAAAGCCATTGCTAAGACGGCAAGATAAGAAAAAGAGGCTTTTCTGGGCCATAAAGCACCGCCAGTGGACTACTGAAGACTGGAAGAAGGTCTTATGGACTGATGAATCAAAATTTGAAATCTTCGGTTCATCACGCAGGGTTTTTGCATGCCGTCGAGGAGGCGAAAGGATGGTTCCTCGGTGTGTGACACCAACTGTCAAACATGGAGGAGGAAGCGTGATGGTCAGGGGCTCTTTTGCTGGATCCAGAGTCGGCGACATGCATAGAGTGAGTGGTATCCTGAACCAAAACGGCTACCACAGCATTTTGCAGCGCCATGCAATACCCTCTGGTATACGTGTAGTTGGTCAGGGGTTCATCCTACAGCAAGAAAATGACCCAAAACATACCTTCAGGATATGCCAGAACTACCTTAGAAGAAAAGAACAAGACGGTAGGCTTCAAATCATGGAATGGCCAGCACACTCCAGACTTAAACCCCATCGAGCTGGTTTGGGATGAACTGGACAGAAGGGTGAAAGCAAAGCAACCTACAAGTGCAACACATTTGTGGGAACTTCTGCAACAGCGCTGGGAAGAACATTCCGAACAATATTTGATTTCCATTGTAGAAAGAATTCCACGAGTGTGTTCAGCTGTTATAGCTGCAAAAGGTGGCTACTTTGATGCGTCAAAAATTGATTAAATTTTGTTAAACAAAACGATTCCATGATTTCTTTTTTATCTCCAATTGTTTATTTGTTCTATGCTTTAATTTCAGAATACATTGAGACATTAAACTGCTTAAATTTCAATAAAAACTTGAAAAAATTGAGGTGTTCTAAAACTTTTGACCAGTAGTGTATGTCCTCTCACACTAGGACTACCATTGTTGGTACCCTAGTGACGGCCACCTACCACTGCACCTGTAAATAAAACCTGAGCAACTTTTCAACGTCAACCTGTGTCTCTCTCGTCAATCAGCGGATATCCACGCAGAAACAGAACACCACTTTTACAGCAGATTCAGAATATGTGTTTTGAACAATCTAACAACAGAAGCATTCATTCTCCACTGAGGTTCAGTGAAGTATAAGCTGTCAAAAAATATTTGTTTTGCATGGAGACGATGACGAAGAGATGATTCATGGAAAGTCATTGGTATTAATGTAGGATAAATATGATACATACTCCTACTGGGGCTGCAAGGAATACCTACATGTATTTTGTTTAGCTGTAACACTAAAGGGCCTCTGACAATGTAATATAAAATTTACTTAATTACACATCGTTTCTCTGCCATTTCAATATTTGCATTCGTGTCTTCACTGAGTAACAATTTCCCTGCTTTTATCTAAACAAAAATCTTTCCCTTACAAAAGCTTACCATAGTAAAAGCATAGCAAAGTGTAATAATGCATAGTGAAAGCATGGTAAAGCACATGTAAACATATTAATAAACATGGCAAACCCGGGTAAACTATGGAAATGCATAGTATAACCATGGGAAAAGCATGAAGAAAAAAGTTTAGCCAAGCTATTTATAGTTTAAAAACTGCTAAGTAAAATGATCCACGAGTCAGAATGTTACCTTTTGTGATTAACCATGCATAAAGCACCACGTAATTCACAGAAAGTTACATTTTTGCTTCACTATATGTGCATTATAGAGAGGGAGTTATTTTATTTTGTATTTTAGTCAGATGTGTGTTGTGTCCAGTGACCCCCCCACCCCCATCTAAATGTTGATCTTTCTAGCCTAAGAAGTTATTTTAATTCATGTAGAAACCATATGTGTTTTTATTTTTTCTGTTGTTTCCTTTCTGTGACCCTAATCATAGCAGCAGGTTCTATGTGTGATGGTTTGCACAGGAAGAACGACAAGCTAACAAACACAATGTGGTTAACTGACACCAAGTGACAAAACACCACAGAACCCTGAGAAAATCCAAAAGCCAGCTGTGACAGAGATCGAATGATGCTTGGTGTTAGATCTCCCTCCCGACCTAAGAGGGTGCTAGGTAAAGGGAACAGAGTGCCCTGGACTAAAAGGCATGACATTTTATTCCTGTAGGTAGGTGGAAGTTGGCCGGCTAGAAAATAGGCGGGGCTACCGCGGAATGCAGAAGCGGATGCGCTCGTTAACCATGGGGTCATGAGGAAGGGTAAAAAATAGGGGTGTAGCAAAGTAATCTGTTCCTTTGTAAATGGTTGGATTTGACCGTGACGGAGTACAACGTATTGCTGAAAACCGTGTTTGTTTTGTGTGTGTTACTGTCGGCTGTAACTGTTGTTTGTCTCTATAAACTACCAGTAACACGATCCGGAGCTGTAGCGCAAGCCAGCATCAACCCAGACATCACTTTCACCCCTGCATTTCACGGAAAACTGTAAATGCACCACTAGCACATAATATCACTTCACTGTCTTGTGTTTGTGTTTTGTGTTGGTGTGTGTAAAACCTGGACTTTTGGTTGCGGGTCAAACCCAGGGATTACAATTACGAGTGATAAACGCTGCTGTATCACTCCAACATTTATTATTTACTGGTGTTTGCCTTCGGGCTCTGGACATTATCATTCATTAAATAAAACACCCTTGCACCTGAAAGCAATTGACTGCGTGATTAATCCGCTCTGCACTGCACTCACCTGTATCCACTCACCACTTTGCCACACCAGCACACATCATTAAACTAAACTGTGGGCAGGCTTTAACTGCAACAATGTTGAACTAAAGCAGCTCATCATCCATAAGAGTTAGAACAAAACAATAAGGGAAGAGAACTCAGGCAAAGAATAACAACCAGTGTCACATCCAAGTAAAAGTTACTTTTAGAATGACAGTTACTGGTTGATGTATTCCTTTCTTCAACAGGGAAAGAACCATTCTGGACTCTTTTATAAGTGGGTCTTGGTAAGGGCAATTCCATGCAGCCACATCCTGTAACATGTACTGTACCTTATTGGAGAATTATGTTAATCATACTTCCCTATTAGCACCTATCGGTAGCAACTACACTTATGAATTCAATAAGAGTACAGTCTTGTGCACCTAATTCAAAATCTATACGGTGGAAAATGAATCAAGGAAACACACACAATTTGTAGGTACTTGAATTCACGGTTTATTGGGACAATTATTCCTGGCCCGTTAGCCTGGGCCACACCAAACACAACAATCATGCACTCTCACAGCAGCACATTCACACAGAAGCTTTTCTCCCTCTTTAGTGCAGCTCATTTTTTTTTCCCTAGAGCAGCCCTCTTTGGAGTCAATCTCATTAAAAAAACCTCTTAGGTTTTTCTAACCGATTCCGCACTATAACAGATCACGTTATAAAAGGGTTGCACTGTATTTTTCTAGTGACTTCATAAAAGAAAAGCTACAGATGAAACCAGAAGGCAAACTAGATATTTTTGTAGATCTGTACAATTTTTAGTAGTTTTACATGTTTTCTTTTCATTGCCCTTTTTGTAGCGACATTACTTAATATCCATATACATTTCGCAGTTCTGTCTAGCAGCCCTACAGAAAAATAAAGTGATTAGCCTGTTGCTTTAACAGTTCTAATATAGCAGTGAAATTACCATTTTTGTTTCCTTAAACTTTTAAAATTATTTGAATCATGTGACATGCAAGCATTCAAACTGCTTCTGCTGGTGCATTGCACAAAGGATAAAAAATCCCCCTACCATTCTTACACCTACAAAGCTGCAATGTAATCCCATTAGTTATAGCATTTGCACATCTTAAAATATATACCAATTTGTCTATACAATTAGGAATATGACTATAAAAACACACATATAACAAAGTCAGTTGCCTTGATTCATCAAGACAAAGTTACAAACTCCCTGCACCCAGTCCTGGGTTTCACAGCTTATGTATGCTATTTATAATTAGGACTTAGAAGTTTGATCAATCAGGTCCCTGTTAAATAAATTGTTCCTTTACTATAGCTGCATGAACAACTCCTACAGTAAACCTACAGACTCAATTGAGCCCTATTTAACTGTATTAGTGCTGTATTATGCCACATTGGGCAAGATCAAGGTCTTTAAACCAAAATGCAATTTGCATATTTTTTTGTTAATGTTAGTTTTCCAAAATTGGTGACGTAGCCATACTTTTGTCACCTGAAATTAACCTAGTTTAAAACTAGTTTATAACATTTCTAAAATGTAGTGTTGGCACTCAGGGTACATGTTTACTCAAGTACTCTTACTTTGAACTATTTACTGGTATTTTTTTGGTTGTTATTAGTTATTATTATTAATTAGTTTCCTTACATTACCCTATTTACACAGGTAAACTGAGTCCCTTAGCATAAAGAGCATGGGTGAGCAGCTTTTGAGGGCCAGTTTTAGTTGTAAAACTGTATATTTCATTAGTAAACTACTTAAGAAGCTTAATGGAGGTTTATTTAGTTCAACTAAATCAGTCAGGACAGGGGTAGAACAAAACAAAATACAAAAATGTAATGTAACAGCTTGCAGGTGTCACAGAATTAATCAATTCCACAAGATTTGGTTTGAGAGTGATAAATTCCAGGAATAAACAAGTTTCTCCAAGATTGTTGTTGTGATGAGTGCCAGCTAAAACAGGGCCCATTTCAAAAGAGAGTTTGTACAGTGTGCTCCCCTGGAAGATGTTGTGTTTTGTGACACTGTGGTTAGTTCAGGAGAGCCAGTGGTTAATTTCAATGGAAAGGAAATTGTAAGAGCAACCTGCCTTAAGTGTAAACAGCCAGTAGACTGGGGAGCAATGGGAAGCATGGTATGCCTGCACTGTAGGGAGCTTACTGAGGGAATTGCAGTACATTACAGGTGCCATCCACAGAGAGATCATCATACCTGTGAGATACTGGATGCCTGGGACTGACCTTGTTTGAGGGAGAACAGGAAAACAGAAAAAGATGGGGTCCCTCTTCACCTGTAGAGAAGAGCTAGCTTGCTTGCTGCTAAATAGTTTTTATCATAAAGTATAGTTGCATACTGCATTTTCTATAATTAAAAACTGTCAAACCTCAAGTATTTGTAAACAAGGCCAGAGCTAGGGGCTTTTTCTAACTAATTATTTTCTCTGACAAATGAACTTATAACCAGTAACAGCCACCCAGACAGTGTATTTTTATCAGTCAGAAGGTCAGGGTGTTGTTTAGTTTTGCAGTATCGCTCACTAGAGGTTTTTTTAAGGAAGTAGGCTGAAGTCTATTTTCTGTGAAGGTGTTAAGTCAAGATATATAATTAACATGCTAAACTTATTCGTTAACTATGATGAGCTTGTGATTTATATTTACTTAAACTAATGCAATATAATTATATTTACTTGGAGTAGTACGTGTATTTTTGCTTGAATGTGCTAAACATTTTGTATTATGAATCTAAACACTTAGGTAAGCTTGAAAGCTAGTAGACACATTGTAACCACATACTGCATAGCAGGGGGGTTGTGGTGATGTCATGAATGGTGGGTAGGCAGCTGAAAAATTGGACATAAAAACTTTAGTCAAACAATACCAAAGCGTTTGTGAGAATTTGAGCTTGTTAGAATTTGAACCCAGCCTCTGTAGTGTAATCCTGATTTGAGACTCTGCCTGAAAATCCTTTACTTACTGATTGACTTCACCAAGCATCTCTGAACCAATTACACCTCAGAAGAGGGTAAGCATATATTCATTCCTTACCTGAACTATAGATGTCTTAAGTATGAGTAGAATGAATACATCTATGATGTAAGGTGGTTTAGTTAGATTAGTATGCCTGACTGAAAGCAGTAACTGGTTTGAATTGTTTCTCGTTCGATTGTTCTTTAATACTTGTATGATATTTTTCAAACGTGTTAAAACATTGTTAGAAACTTAAGTCATGAAACACTTGTATTATTGTGGCAGTAATATTTCTAATTAGGAGGAATTTCAAATAAAACATTGTTAAAAACGTTGTAATATTATCATTATTGTGCTTCATTAAATAGAGTCTCTCAAAAGGAGACTGTTATCCTAAACACAAGTATTGTCTCTGGGTTTGTCTCTCATAATGTTTAGTGGATTCAGTGTATTAATTTCACTCGGGGCCAGTGCATGAAAATTTACCCACTAGGAGTACTGCTCCCTCCTGAGTTTTACTCTCATGAGACTCGAACGTGACAGTTGGCGTCCCTGGGTGGGCCCGAGATCGAGCTGAATCCAATTGTGTGATGGTTTGGGGCTGTTTGCTGCCTCAGCACCTGGATGGCTTGCCATCACTGACACAACCATGAATTCTGCATTGTATCAGAAGATTGTAGAGGAGAAAGTCAGGTCATCTGTCCATCAGCTGAAGCTGAACTGAAAGTGGGTCATGCAGCAAGACAATGATCCTAAACATACAAGCAGATCTACAAAAGAATGGCTGCAAATTCCGCGTTTTAGAATGCCCTAGTCAAAGTCCGGACCTAAACCCCATCGAAAGTTGTGGCAGGTACCTGAAGCGAGCTGTCCATGCAAGAAAGCCCTCAAATGTCGCAGAGCTGAAGCAGTTCTGTAAGGAGGATTGGGCCAAAATTCCTCAAAACCGATGTGAGAGACTGATCAACAGTTACAAGAAACACTTAGTTGAAGCTATTGCTGTTCAAGGGGGTGCCACCAGTTACTGAATCTAAAGGTACAAATACTTTTTCACACATATATTGAATGTTGAATCATTTGTGGATAAATAAATGTTGAAAAAGTATCATGTTTTTGTGTCATTTGTTTAATCAGGTTATCTTTATCTATTATTAGGACTTAGATTAAGATCTAATAACATTTTAGGTTTGAAATAGATGAAATATGTGAAAATGCTAAAGTGTTCACAAACTTTCTCTGCACTATATATTCTGACCGAGGTACTAGTTTTACCGGAGACGCCTGTGACCAAATTACGACAACTCTGGCAGTAGATAAAAGGCTAATCGTTCCGTTTCACCCTGAGAGTTTGTGTGAGGGTGCGGCAAAGTGCCCGCCCCTGTGTGTATTATATGTTGCGTGTTAATTTTGGTGTATAGTCATTGGTACACAGGATATAAATGGGTCTGTGTAACACAAGTGTTTAAAATGTATATTTGTATTTAGGCATGAGGATTGCACAGCACTTCACGTGCAAGTAAAATGTAATAATATGTGAGCACGGGGAATTGCACTTTATTAATTCACGTGCAGTTGTACTGCGACTCCAATTGAATGATTGATTGCTAATCGAGTCTCGGTACAGCTGCATAAAAGCTACATGTTTTCACCCACTCGGGGTTGGATGTTCGGTGAGTGGAGAACGGGATTGGAGACGGAGGTAATAAATAAAAAAATAATAACGTAAATTTAAAATATTTGATCACCGTGTTTTGTGTAGTGTTAGTCTGTCTTGTTTGTCTCTTTTGTTCTGGCAAATTTGCCGTGTTCTGTGTTTTTGTGTTGGTTACAACCATTTATTTTCTGGCTGTCTGTTCATTTATTAATGCTGAGCGAAACCATTCGCTCGGCTCCACCAAACTCCACCTCTCTCTGTCGATTATTTCCTGGTTCATGTTTCTGGTCTGACGTCCCCCACTCCGGCCGTCTTTGTGACAGAGGGCAAGAATGCAGTTGTTAAAAATGTTATTAAAAAGTGTATAAAACTGCCCCAATGATAAGAAATGGGATAGTTACATACCCTGGGTACAAATGGGTATCAATAACTATTTAAAAAGCAATGGGTACTCAGCATTCTTTCTAATGATGGGACGAGAAATGAACGTTCCAATATACTCCTGATCCTGCAGTACAGGAAACCTGGAAGGAATTAGCGCCTCCAGAACTGAAGCAATTACCTGCTGAATTGAAAGGAGACTGGGTCTGCTGGCACAGATACCACAGAAATTCAAAGCCACTGACGTTTATTTGGCACTCACCTACTCAAATAGTTAAGATGTTAAATAGACCTACTGCTGTTAAACAGCATAAAAGGTACCAATAAAATTGTTTCTGTTTCACAGCTCAAGAAGTTGGGGAACCCATGGTAAAGAGCAACAGCAAACTAATAAGGACAGAAGGGGAGAGGCTAAACCTTAAAATATGCAAGTATGGTGGTTGTCAGTTGGCCTGCATGAGGGTACTGCTGGTATTCCTGCTTTACACCACAATAAGCTTAGTCATTGCATTTATTTGCATAGAACAAACCACAGGTGAAGTACAAAGAGCACACAATACTCACACAGCTATTAAAAGACACGCTGACCCAACACAAGCACATTCAGCAGATGTACTGCTCCCTAGATACCAGAAAATACTAGAGACAAATGGCTATGCAGAGAGTATTTAGAGGGAATTTTACTGTAACACAGTTCGAAAGACTAAATCAGGTAGAGTTAAACGAACTACAAAAACTAATTTTATTGAAAAACATTCAAACGAGCTACAGATAAATTACTGAAAGTCTCCGGGCCCAGGGGAGTACAATACCCCCTCAGTCCACAGGATCCGCAGCAAAAAATCTGTGACAGTTACAAAAATTGCTGGATTGGGAAAAATCAAACAGGCTTATATCAAGTGTGCCAGGAACCTGTTGGCTCTCGAATGAGTCTGGTAATTCAACAGCGCGTCTATTCCATCTATACCTGTACCAACTATAATCATCTAACAGACTGCCACTACTGGATCAGCAGGACCACAGGCAAAAACATACTTGAATATAGCGAGTATAACCCCAGGGGTGGGGCTAAACGTGATTGCATAGATTCAACCTGTGGAGTCCTGGTGGCAGCAAAAAGCCAAACACGGAGCGATGCTAACAGCACTCTTCCGAGAAACTATTTACATAAAATTACGCACCATGATTCTCACATAGTTAGTGCAGACGAGACAAATACTAAATTTAAGATAGAACAGAAACCTAACAACTTGGAATATCACAACAAGGTTTTCAGTAATGCAGAAACGGCTGTAAACATCCACACTTCACCCTCTCCCCATACCAAAAACAGCGAACATCCTACTTCTAACTATGAGGAATCGTTAAATCCCCCTGGAAAGCGGACGTGTGCTGGATGTTAAATTCAGGGTTAAAACAGGTTTACAACTCATCTATAACTAAAATAGAAAATAGAAAATGCAAGCAAAATACCCTGGAATGAGTTATGGAGTTTGGATCCCAAACATTACAACATAGTACTGAATACAGCATTAAAAGAGAGAATGAGTACATTCTATGAAGGAATACATGACATGGGCTAGGGCAGGTACCCCCAAGGACATTTTCATAACCTATATGATTAAATAAATTTTGCATTCACTGCTCCAAAATATCAAAAGATAGCAATAGGAATCTCAAAAGTAGTAACTAACCGAATTAAACCGATAACTGATGGGTACAAGCTTTCAATACATGTCACTACCACTACTATACAGCAAAAATATGAACAGGCCTACTCCCTTTTAAATCTTAGATTCAAAAAAGAAAGTGAAAATTACTGGTTCATAAACAGAGAACTAAATTTTGATTTAGTCCCTGAGGGAGTATTTATCAATACAAAGAGCTGCCGACAGGCTAATAATGTAATAATCTGTGGTAAAACATCAAGGGTTATCCCTTGTTATGAAACCCATGCGTGTGGAGAGCACCGGGAGTTAGTACAGAATTACTTAACCATCCATCAGATTCCTACTGGTGAAATTATTGTATTGGACGCAACCAGAATTTGTTATTTGGAAAAACAGACGAAATCATACCCTTACCCGCACCTCCTAGAATGGAGTATGGGAAAATGATAGAACAAGGCAGGCAGAAAAGCACAACATACAGAGAAGAGCTCATGAGAGTTTTATCTCTGGAGGAGTACCTAGACCAAACAATTAATTTAGCAGTCATACTAACGGATGGATTGATCGTACTGAATGGGATAAATATACCCAACAACACAGACTTTGTTCTCTGTGGTTTAGTGAACAATATAATAAAACCATAAAGCTCAGAAAAGAAATGAAGCGGCGTACACCAGATGATAAAGTGTACAGATATTTTTTAAATTCCACTGTAAGAGAAATATTTGGCCTGACAATGAAACTTGTAGCGACTGTCATCCGGGAGAAAGAGCTTGGTTAGAATTTAACAAAAAAGTATGTAATAACACCTGGTTCGCCAGGAAAGATGAATTTGGGAGTGACATTTTTAGAGGCGTTGGGAGTGACATTTTTAGTACTGATTGCCATTCTGTATGCAGGATGGGTTACGTTGTTATTAACCACGAAACAAGGAGTAAAAATTGGAAGAATAATTTTGTGCACTGGAGTTGCAATCATGTGGATCATTGCTACAACCATGTGCATAAGCATACTAATCAAAGGCAGGTGAGTGAACAGGAATTGGATTATCCAGGGAGAGAGACGGAGTGCTAAGTTATACCAAAAGCTATGTAGTAAAATAGTGATAGAAGGAATAGTCCTCTTTATTTTAATTAGACCATTCCTGATGATAAACCCCTTTGGCAGCCCTGACCAGTGGTATTGGGGCATGTACATAGCAGGGGTACTCAGAATAATGTTAACCAGCCTTCCTTTGGGACTTCCTTTTGGACAAGGATTCTATGGCAAACAAAAATACATAAATATAAAAATATAAGAAAAAGAACATTCTAAAGTACAAAGAACTATTGAGTGTGGGTGGTATTTTTAATTTGATTTCATATTTCAGGCAAATCATCTACCTTGGCCAAAGGAAACATCGAACCTGAAAATAATCTATTTTTGTGAAGTAAGAGAAAGCGGTGGCTCACAAAATTGCTCTAATAGGGGATCCTATATTTAGTTTTTCAGATGAGAACTTAGGTGAAGGGCAGCAACCAGAGCAACTACTGGAGGAAATATGGAACTACTGGAGGAAATATCACCAGATATAAAAATAAGAAAGACAGTTTTTTATCCCAGGGACTTGGAGAGATCTGCTTGTTGTGAGCATTTTAAGCCCAGATACTATTAAGAGATGTGTAAATACTTCACATTATGTTTAGCCTGTTACCAGGAGGCTTATCCTCCGGGGAGACATACAAGGAGAGAGAGTAGATTCAGAACACGGGTTTGGATCATACGTTGTTAACCATACATACAACCCAACAGGGAAATTAAGATAAAAAGACAACCTGATAGTGTTAAACCAGACAGGTGAAGGACTGAATATTCTTTGGATACAAGATTTAGGCCAGAGTCTGACACAGTTCCATCTGCCTGAAGAGGTACACCCTTACTCACCTCCCTCCCCCAGAAGCCTGAGGGAAAGCAGCAAGTCAGAGTCACAAATGTGGGAAATAGTGAGAAGACCTAAGTGGATCCCAGATGGGGAGTGGGATCGTAATATTATAGGTAAACAGGAGAAAATTGATCTAGCAACTCTTAGACGGTGGGGGGACACAGAGGAGTTAGAACTTGCAGAAAGAGAGAGGGGTGACTTAGAGGAGGAAATGCCAAAGTTGAAAGTTGAAGTCAAAGAAATAGAGGATGAGTAAAACAGATTAAAAGGAATTAGACGCGACAGATGCTACTAGTTGGTGGATTTGGAGAAATCAAGGAAAACTGAACTCACAACCGCATTTAGCCTGTGTGTAGTACCCTAAGGCTATTAAAGTACATGACCAAAATGCTGTACAATTATGAAATACATGAACAAAACCAAGAAATTGTTGGAGATATGGGATTGTTTTTTTCAAGGACTTCTTCTAATATGTTAGCCCAAAACCTATGTTCACTGTAAATATCATGCTGAGCAGGTTATTTTATTTCCCAAGAAGTTTCAAAATTCGAAACACAGCTTGTTAAAATGACAAACGTGAGCTTTAAAAATAGACACTGGGCCCAGATATGCCATGTTTGCATATTCATTGTGCCACTGCTGAAAACTGAAGGCATTCCTTGCAGCCCTGCTATTGTAATAACATCTGTGAAATAGTTATGCTAAAGAGGTATGAAATTCATTTTCTGTAAATACTTCCCTTTAAATGGTCCATTAAGTTAGATAGCTATCATATAAACACATCAGAAGCTTTAATGACTTTAATGAGTAGTTATCCATTACAACTGTTTTAAACGCTATCATGCAACTATAGCACAGTAGACACTGTAAATGCTTCTAGCACAGGTTTGTTTAGCATGTCTTTTGTTTCTATAATCAATGCCATATACAAAACTGGTGCAACAGTAGAATTTACCGTCACTAGTTACGGTATATGTTTAATGAGAAGTTCGAAACTGAGATTTTGAGTGTGTATATAGGGGGTATAGATATATATACATATATAGATATATATAATATAATATAATATATTATAGATACTTAAAAAAATACTTATTAGAGGTATTGAATACATCTCCCAATGACAGCAGGGCTCCTAACTTGTTTTCTTAAAATTTGCAAAAATAAGTATAACTGTATCACTTATTTATGTTGAACATCTATATGTATTTTTCATTTTTTACATAACACTTTTGTATCAACACAATAAATATATAAATTATTCTTTTTTTTAAGCTGCTGTTTACCATAAAACATAAAATCATTTAACATTACAGGTTTTTTTTTTTTGTTTTGGTTTTTTTTAATCAACAGAAACATCTTTTCAACAAGAAATTTCTTTTGGCCATTCTTGGTAGTTTGGTTATGCTTTGGGTCTTCTTGTCAAAATGTTTTTTGAATTCATAACAATGGCTGCTAAAATCGAACCTGTTTAATCAGAAACTTCATATTGGTTCTCAACTCCTCTACTGAAGTTCAGCATTTTGATTGGTTCACCTGTTCTACCTTCCTGCTCTGGCAAGGGTTCAAAGGGAGGGAACAGGTTTATGATTACACTATGTAACACAATTACAGTATGTAAATACAGTATAATCGTAAATCTCGAAAAACTACTCACTTCTAAATCTTTTGTAGTCATTTTTGTATTACTTTAGTATAAATACATGTTAATTTGGATTCATATGTTGTTTTTTTCTGAATTTATGTGAACGAAAAGACACACATTTGCCCGTTTTCCCATTGGAAATAGTGATATTTTGAAATATCACTGTCCTGGTCACAAAAGCAAAGTTTGTGGGGAATAATAGCCATTTTCTATACTTCTGAGGCATAAGCAATTAGGAAATAACACTTACTACCCAGGAACAAAAAAAAAAAAAAAAAAAAAAAAAATTGTTACACAGTGTTAGGCTTGCTACCATTTGATTTTTATTTTTTTGCCAAATCAATGATTAACATCAACGTTCATTTTAGAAACAATTTACCAGGTTTTTAATATGTCTAGTAAATTGTTTTTCTCTTAATGTTGTCAGGATCTTTATTAAAAGCTACATTACATGTGGTAAAAATCAGAAACACATAGTTGTAATATTAATAACATGTTTTTCATATTATTATTTAATAATTGGTTAACTTTAGGCTAAGTAGTTTACAAAGATTACATTTAATCGCTACTGTGTATTATAGGTTTTCTTCGTACATGTCCTTGCAATATATTTGCAAGTACTAGCGAAAGAGAAATAAATACATGCGATTTATTTCTATATGCAAATATATTTGTGTTTAAAATGTAATAACAGTTTCTAATATGACATATCTATTATTTAATAGTAGGTGTTAAGTTTAATTCCGAGTTTACAAAGACGGGGAAACTCTCACTTTTTAAATTTGTATTTGCCGCAGATATTTAAAATAGGCTTTTCTCGTACAAATAATACAGCAAATGAGAAATAAATACATGTATAATTTGTATGTGTTGGCATACTGTATCAGAAACCATTATGCATTTGTCTTGCGATTTATACTGCGGTCAAGCTATCAGACACTTATCTCGCAATCAGACGCGTAATTTGTATCGATAGGTTTCACTGTTTCAAGCAGTGAAATTCTTCACTCCGAGAGATTTAGAAATGCACTAGAATAAAATGAAAAATGTAATATTTAACAAGTATGAAAGAAATCTCACTAATAGCTTATTGTAACACAGTCAAAGGACAATTCCATGTTGTTTAAATTATTGAGAACAGACATTTTTGCTGCTTACTATTAATAGGCATATGACCAAAAACATGTGTGTATGTGTGTACCGTACCAGTATATATATATATACAGCTCTGGAAAAAATTAAGAGACCACTGCAAAATTATCAGTTTCTCTGGTTTTACTACTTATAGGTATGTGTTTGGGTAAAATGAACATTTTTGTTTTATTCTATAAACTACTGACAACATTTCTCCCAAATTCCAAATAAAAATATTGTCATTTAGAGCATTTATTTGCAGAAAATGACAACTGGTCAAAATAACAAAAAAGATGCAGTGTTGTCAGACCTCAAATAATGCAAAGAAAATAAGTTCATATTCATTTTTAAACAACACAATACTAATGTTTTAACTTAGGAAGAGTTCAGAAATCAATTTTTGGTGGAATAACCCTGATTTTCAATTACAGCTTTCATGCATCTTGGCATGCTGTCTACCAGTCTTTCACATTGATGTTGGGTGACTTTATGCCACTCCTGGTGCAAAAATTCAAGCAGCTCGGCTTTGTTTGATGGCTTGTGACCATCCATCTTCCTCTTGATCACATTCCAGAGGTTTTCAATGGAGTTCAGGTCTGGAGATTGGGCTGGTCATGAAAGGGTCTTGATCTGGTGGTCCTCCATCCACACCTTGATTGACCTGGCTGTGTGGTATGGAGCATTGTCCTGCAGGAAAAACCAATCTTCAGAGTTGGGGAACATTGTCAGAGCAGAAGGAAGCAAGGTTTCTTCCAGGACAACCTTGTACTTGGCTTGATTCATGCGCCCTTCACAAAGAGAAATCTGCCCAATTCCAGCCTGGCTGAAGCACCCCCAGATCATCACCGATCCTCCACCACATTTCACAGTGGGTGCGAGACACTGTGGCTTGTAGGCCTCTCCAGGTCTCCGTCTAACCATTAGACGACCAGGTGTTGGGCAAAGCTGAAAATTGGACTCATCAGAGAAGATGACCTTACTCCAGTCCTCTACAGTCCAATCCTTATGGTCTTTTGCAAACTTCAGCCTGGCTCTTCTTTGCTTCTCATTGATTAAGGGCTTTTTTCTAGCTTTGCACGACTTCAGCCCTGCCCCTAGAAGCCTGTTTGGAACCGTCCTCACCGTGCACTTCACCCCAGCTGCCGTTTGCCATTCTTTTTGTAGGTCACTTGATTGCATCCTACGGCTGCTGAGTGACATTCGAATGAGTTGGCGGTCATCCCGGTCAGTGGAGAGTCGTTTTCGCCCTCTGCTGGTCTGTAGCTTTGTTGTCCCCAATGTGTGCTGCTTGACCTTGTTCTTATGAACCGCCGTCTTTGAAATTTTAAGGATGGAAGCAACCCGACACTCACTGTATCCCTCTGCCAGTAAAGCCAGAACTGAACCCTTCTTTTCCTCACTCAAAACTTTCCTTTTCAACTCTTTCGGCATGGTCAATAGTTATTTTTTGATTCCAATTACTTTTGAGGTACTAGTAGCACTGTTTTGCTATCCAGCTGGTCCTATTGCAACAGGATAGTGATGACCACAGGAGTGGTTTTTATACTTTTCCTCATTAAATAAGATTTGGTTCAGGTGACCCCCTAATCAGTACCTCATTCAGTAGAATGAGGTGTGCCTGTGTTGGAATTCAACAGACACTGAAATGGAATGGCTGCCATACATGTAGAGATGTTGATTTAAGAAACATTTGCAGTGGTCTCTTAATTTTTTCCAGAGCTGTACTGTGCCTATAGAAAGTCTATACCCCCTGTATAGTGCCTATAGAAAGTCTATACCCCCTTGAACTTTTTTCACATTGTGTTGTGTCAGTGCCTCAGAGTTTCATGCATTTAAAATAGGATTTTTTCCACTTATCTACACACCACACTCCACACTGTTAAGGGGAAAAAAAATTTTATTGAGAAAAAAATTATATATTAAAAATACAAAACTGAAAGTTCATAATTGGATAAGTCTCCACCCCGTGTTAATACTTGGTGGAAGCACCGTTGGCAGCAATTACAGCTGTGCATCTGTTGGGATAGGTCTCTACCAACTTTGCACCCCTAGATTTGACAATATTTGACCATTCTTCTTTACAAAACTGTTCAAGCTCTGTCAAGTTCCTTGGGGAGCGTTGATGGACAGCAATCTTCAAGTCATGCCACAAATTTTCGATTGGATTTAGGTCGGGGCTCTGACTGGGCCACTCAAGGACATTTACCTTTTTGTTCCTTAGCCACTCCAGTGTAGCTTTGGCTGTGTGCTTTGGGTTGTTGTCATGCTGAAAAGTGAACTTCCATCCAGGTTTCAGCTTTATTGCAGAGAGCAGCAGATTTTCCTCAAGGACTTCTCTGTACTTTGCTCCATTCATTTTCCCTTCTATCCTGACAAGTGCCCCAGTCCCTGCTGATGAGAAACATCCCCATAACATGATGCTGCCACTACCATGCTTCACAGTAGGGATAGTGTTCTTTGGGTGATGCGCTGTGTTGGGTTTACGCCAAACATAACACTTTGCATTTAGGCCAATAAGTTCCATTTTAGTTTTGTCAGACCACATATCTTTTTGTCACATGGCTACAGAATCTCTTGAGTGTTTTTTTTTTGCATACGTCAAACGGGCTTTCTCGAGTAATGGCTTCCTTCTTACCACCCTACCATACAGGCCGGATTTGTGGAGTGCTTGGGATATTGTTGTTACACGCACACTTTGACCAGTCTTGGCCATAAGGCTGTAGCTCTTGCAAAGTTGTCATTGGCCTCTTGGTAGCCTCTCTGATCAGTCTTCTTCTTGCTCGGTCATCCAGTTTGCTGGCACGGCCTAATCTAGGAAGGGTCTTGGTGGTGCCATACACCTTCCACTTCTTAATAATTGTCTTGACCGTGCTCCAGGGGATATTCAAGGCCTTTGATATTTTCCCCTGATCTGTGCCTTTCACCAACTTTGTCCCGGAGTTCTTTTGAAAGCACCTTGGTGCTCATGGTTGAGTCTTTGCTTTGAAATGCACTACCCAGCAGAGGGAACCTACAGGAACTGCTGAATATATCCTGAAATCAAGTGAATCACTACAATATAACACAGGTGGAGGACACTTATGAAGGTGATTGGTTATACCGGAGCTAATTTAGGATTGCTATTACAAGGTGGGTGAACACTTATCCAACCAAGCTATTTCAGTTTTTATTTTTAATTAATTTTCTACAGATTTTTAGAATATTTTTTTCACTTGGAAGCTGTGGGGTAGGATGTGTAGATAAAAGAAAAAAACTATTTTAATGCACTTTAATTCCAGGCTATAAGGCAACAAAAGGTGAAAATTAACAAACATTCAGTTGGACCTCCCTAAGTTCACTGCAGATGTTTTGTATACATGCCCCTCTCTCATACAAGGGATGATGTCATTTTACTGTAACTTTTTTTTTTTTTTTTTTTTACTAACAGTAAGCCCAATATCAGTCCTATAAAAAAAAAAAAAAAACTTCCATTGTGCCTCACTAATTTCACTGCAGATGTGTTGTACACATGCCCCTCTCCTATATATCACAGTATGAAGTTATTTGCTATTACTTCTTGAACATAAATAAAAACAAACACACAATAATAATTTGCTCAAAAGAGCCAACTTCCCTATATGTACACTGCTGTGCAAAAGTCTAAATGACAAGCTTGTTTTCTTCTCATCCATACTAAACTGTATTAATAACAGTCAAAGTTGTTACAATAGTGGAAAACACTAGTGGAAGCTTTCAGTAAATTGTTGATGCTCATAAAATCGATATATATTGTAACTCCTGAATGTGTCGAAGACTTTTGCACAGCAGTGTATACAGTATATAGGGAAGTTGGCTCTTTTGAGCAAATTATTATTGTGTGTTTGTTTTTATTTATTTTCAAGGAGCAAAAGCAAACAACTTCATACTGTGATATATGAGAGAGAGGCATGTGTACAACATGCGTGAGGTCCAGTGGAAGTTTTCTGTACTACTGTAGGTGCCAATCTACATAAACAGCATATAACAACTATAGGGCTGATATTGGGCTTACTGTAAATAAAAAAGCTACAGTAAAATAATCTAATACTTTGGTATATAAGAGAGGGACATGTGTACATTAGTGAGATTTCTTTCATACTTGTTAACTATTACATTTTTCATACTTTTTGAAAATGTATGAAAGTGTATTTCATCACTTATTTTATTCCAGTGCAGTTCTAAATCTCTTGGAGTGAAGAATTTCACTGTATGAAACAGGAGAACCGCACGCACGCACGCACGCACGCAAACTTCATGGAAGTTAACAAAGAAAAAAATCAGCTACCAAACTCAGGCAGTTCTTTATAACGATATGCTTCCTCAAAACACAATGCTCTGTCAATCGCACCATCCTGTATTAATCTGTCTATACCACTGTAGCTCAGAGAAATGAGAATTATAATGCAGAGCTCCAGACTGTGATTTAAATGGTTAGAAATGCAAGAACAAAAAAAAAAAAAAAACATTGACAACTTTTTCAGGGGTTAGGCACAAAAATGCAACATCTCCCTTTAATAGCGTCAATATTTATGAATATGAAAACGTCGGTCTGATTACACACACAACGAAATTCATCATTTTGCTTCAAAGAAGTCTAAATACCTGACTCCTGCTCGTTTATATTCTTCAACAAAATTTCTTTATTGATTTAAAAAAAGGACATAGTTGTAAAACAAACAACACGTTTCAACACTAACATCTCTTCATCAGGTATATTAACACCAGCAGAATACATGAACCGCGGTTTCTCGCAACAGTTGTGATGGTGACCAAACGTGTGAGTACTGTTATGTAAATAAAATCAGCTTAAAATGAACAGTTTTTTAGGAAAAGTGGAACAAGAACAGCAACAAATAAAAATACACTTAAGGTTTGTGTCTTGCACACGTGCCATTAAGAAAATGCCCTGAAAACTTAGCGTAATTAATGAAAGGCTGTAATGCAGCAAAAACAGCAAGAATTAAACAACAGTGCCCAGTGAATTTCGGTCAATGGTGTTAAGGGCCGTTCACCACGGATGTGGCGCACATGCCACCTCCCTGCATGCCGCTCTGCAGTCGCCGCAGACCACTGTTCACACCAAACGCGGCAGGGGAAAGGCAGTGGCCGGTCCGTTGTTACGTCATGGCTGAATGTACAAGCAACAAACAGCAAATGCCAGCGCAAAGGGAAGAATGTTTTTATACAAAAGACACAAAGATTAGAAAAAAAAAAAATAATTCATGTAATGAGCTAAACATTATATATATATATATATATTTTTTATAAAACCTAATTTTAATCCCACACACACACACCATCATAATCCACCCCACAATTACCCAAAATATCAGGCAATCGTGTTGTTTAAAATAAAATAATAACATGTTGCTTTTAAAAATGTAGATATTTTCTTTGTGGGTTTTGTCTGGTTTGCTTAGCAAAGACAGTGTGAGTTAAAGGCATCATTATGCATTGCTATTATCCATCCCATCGTATCATTATTTTTTCTTGGGGGGTGGGGATTGTAAATGCAGCAATAATCAGTGGCACTGTGCACCTAACAACACAATACCTGGAACAATGAACAGCAAACAAAAACAGATAATTGCGATCACCTGATCGCCCTAGAAAGAAAAAAAAAAAATGTGGATCCATGACATTCCCAAGAATAGTGATTTTTTTTTTTTAATAGTGTTACTGCGACTGCTTGCCTTTGAGTTTTCTTTGTTCTGTTCTTTTACTAAATAAATACCACAGTATATTTGCCAATTTTTCTGTAATTCTTAGTGACAAAAAAAGATTGTTGAGTGACTTAAATGCTGTTTCAGTTGTATGTTGACATTTTTACCTACAGAAACACTGTTTAGATAATTGTTACTATTAAGGCGTAGTAATATTAATAGATCAGGGGCCGTATTACAGAAAGATCCTAACTGCCAAATCTTATCTTATCTTAGAGATAGGAAATTCTAAGTGTCAGTTTAGGAAAATCCGTATTACAGAAGGATTCCTAACTCATTTTCCTATCATAAGTTAAAATAGGAAATAGTGTATTACAGAATGTTCCTAACTTGTTAATTTCCTAAGTTTTGATTCTAACATTTAGGACAAGGTGGAACATATCCTAACTTACGGTTTGAAAAAGAAAATACCCTACTTTCCCAATGGCAGCTTTACTTTTTTTTTTTTAATTAGAGGAGAGAGAAACTAGACAATTATTGCGAGAAAGGCTTCTGACAGATCCAAATGCTGTTCTTGATTTTTCAGACGAAACTTTAATTTCAAATTACTGTCTCCCAAGAGCAATGATTTTAAATTTAATTGAAACTTTAAAACTGCATCTGCAAAGAAGCACTCGCAGGGATGTGGCCTTACCCGCAGTTACACAGGCAACTAAGCCCTTCGTTTGTTTGCTAATGGTGATTTTCCGTCAGAGCTGGCTGACCTTTCCAAAACATCGCAACCATCGCTGTTGAGAAATTTAACAGAAGTAGCCACTGCGATTGCCAGCCTTTCCACACATTGCATAAAATTTCCATCTCATGTGGAAGTTCAAAATATCAAGCAGAAATTTTTAACTGACAGCGGGATGCCAGGTGTGATTGGTCTGGTTGATGGCTCACTTTTTCCAATCAAAGCACCAACTGGTGAAGATGAACCAGCCTACGTGTGCCGTAAAGGGTACCATGCCATAAACGTCCAAACCACTGGGGACAATAATCTTTTAATTTGGCAGTTAGTAGCGAAATCGCCAGATTCAGCACACGACTCCTTCATATTTAACACAAGGCAAGTACTACACATGACAAATATGCCTACATACAACTTTAACTAGTGTAACCTTATTCAAGGTATACATTACAGTACCTACAGAAAGTCTACATCCCCTTGAACTTTTTTTACATGTTGTTGTGTCAGTGCCTCAGAATTTCATGCATTTAATGAGGATTTTTTTCCACTTATTTACACACCACACTCCACACTTAAGGGGAAAAAAAAGTTTTTATTGAGAAAATAATTATATATAAAAAAAATACAAAACTGAAAGATCATAATGGGAGAAGTCTCCACCCCTAAGAACCTTTGGCAGCAATTACAGCTGTGAAGCACCTCTGGCAGCAATTACAGCTGGGATAGGTAACTGTATACAGCAAAAGTCCATAATATTATTAGTACTAATCTACTTACTATTATTTGCAGTAGTACATGCTCATTCCTTTTATAAACACAATCTACCTCTCTATGTGTCATGGTCTTTAAAACATTACAAGTACAATAGGAAAGATTGCGCTTAAAATTTGTGGAATTTTATAGCCTACCGATAATTCAAAAATAAGATAAATAACACTAGTGTGTGCTTAAATTAATTTCTCTATAAAAAGACAGGAGTTACTTGGTAGGCAAGCTTATTTGATACAGTTGATATACCTAAAGGTAGTGTAAACTGCGATGGGGTCTCTATCGGATTTAAAATGATCTCGATTGTTTGGCTGCTGTCAATCCTTACACAGGCACCCTTTGACTTGTTTTGAAACAGGCCTACTTCCTCTCCTCCTTTTATACCTATAAGATTAAATGTTTAAAAGAAGCAAAATAAATTAAATTAATAATGAAAATGTGGAAATATTATACATACATTTTAAACATCCCAAAGAATATACAGTATTTGTATTGGTAGTATTCAGGGTTATAATGAAAATACATGTTTTAATTACATGTATTTTCGCTACTGCCCAACTATGGTAGTATTGTAGTGTTATATAATTTATTTTTTTTGCCTGCACCTTCGGTGTAAATTGGTCCAAGTATCCTCTGCTCAGTATTGCTCAGCAATGTAACAGCAGATGAACCCCCTCCCGTTCTGTGAAGTTCTTTTTTTCAGCGTTGCCCCTTTCTTTTTTGTATCGCTCATTGTCGAGCACCTTTTCTTCATCCTTGCATCAGCTGTCTGAGGGTTGCCACTGACAGCAGACAAGCCTTTTCCTTCATTTTGGTTGACAGTGTGCTTGAAAACTTTCTGAATATTACACTCCATTTCTCCTCAATGCCAGCCACCAGCACATCCTTCTCTTCTCTGCTGAAGTTTAAAGCCCTACGTTTTTTAACTATCGCTGTTACGAGATCCATGCTATCTATAAACTAATCAACCCCAAATTACAAAATGTTCTATTTTCTTAATAATAATGATGATGTTTACAAGGTTATGCATGAGCTGTAACTGTTGTCCTTTGATTCAGACTTGATCAGCTGTTAGTAGATAACGGTTAACGTTCGATAATATTTTAAACCTATAGTTAGGAAATCCTAACTTAAGTTAGGATAGAATGGAGCACTTAAGAAAGTATCGCCACCTGTGACTTAGGAATCGTTAAATAAGCTGGTCTATGATGTCATAGCCGTGCGGTAAGACAATTATTACCGCATGGTCATGTGATCATAGTTCAGCCAACCACAGCACTTAATTTATCCAAGCCATTTTATAAGGTTGCAGGTTGCAAGGTTGAGCCAGGTTCTTAACCTAGAACCGCATGCACCACAGTGACTATACTTACAGATTTAACTATTAGCTATAGTTTCCTGTATACAAAGCACATTCTGGAATCATCCATGTCCTAAAGAAAAGATAAAACACCTGCCAAAGATATCAAATCAATAAACAATTCACAGAGCTTCAACAGGAGAATGAATGTTGATGTTTTTATTAAGATACTTTTAGAAATTCAGAATGGATTACACTCCCCCTTATACCAAAAACCCCTTGTTAAATTCTCATTTGACAAAGCAGACTGTCCAGCGCCTCCTCCACTCCCCTTTTCTTGGGCAACAAAAGATGATAGACATCACCACCACAGCACTGGATCATTCTTTGTTCAGGCTTATTTTCTAAGAGGTCCATTTAGTAAGGTTTTCTGAGGCCATGCTTCATTGCCTCTAGGCAATACATCAAGCCATTCAAACAGATAATACAGTTATCTAGAGCTAACGTTTCCAAGCAAAACACATAAAATCATTGCTTAATTTTCTATAAAAACTAAAGTTACTGAAAAAGGACCTTGAGGATAGTAATAATGGAAGTATATTTAAATGTGTTGTATGAATAATACCAAATAAGCTTTTGCAATTTATAGAAAACAAACATTTAAATCTATTTATTTGTTAACCCAAAGCCATATGGATCAAAAGTTACGGTTTAATATAGGTTTACATGCTAAATTCAGATTTTACACGGCAATCACAATGGATCATAGACATCAACTGTAAATACTGAGGCCATGTGCAAAGCAGTATGCCATGTATTCATGTATAAAGATGAAATAAATAGTTTTAACATGAATAGAGGTTCATGAAATCTTATTAAAAATGTGGACACACCCATGAGCTTGAAAGTTTAATCTCTCTTTTGATTACAGAATTGTTTTTATTTATTTTTTTATTTTTTTATCAACAATGCAATTTCCCACAGGAAAATAATAATTAGGGACCTGTTTACAAAGAAAAAATCCAGTAGTTTGCCAGAGGTTGCATATTTCCCTGAGAGAGCTGCAGTGCACAATCACGTAGCTATGGAAACTGTATCAGTTTTATACTTCTACAATCCCAAATCATTGTTGATGTTTTATATTGTGTTAGCCTAGTTGTTAGTGCCACGTTACAGGGAACCATTATTCTTCACAGATGAGGTTCTTGCAAATAGATACTTCACAGAGCTCAACATTTTTTTGCTTGCTGCAGTAGAAAACTGTGCAAATTACACACAAGCAGCCTCATTGGTTTCTTACCTTCAAGTAGGATGAGAAAACGTCTTCAATCGCATCTACATTGTCGCTGTCTTCGATTTCTTTATTTAGTGTAACATCCTTTTTTTCTTTTCTCCAATCTGATATTTACTTCAGACTGAAAAAAAACATTAAGAAAACTGGTCAGTTATGCAAAAATCCTGACTTGTAACTATGAACTGTACAAGTATGGCTGCACAGGTTTGTTTTTAAAGCAATGTTTAGTCTATAGACTTTTTAGATAACAAAAGGTAATGTGGCATTCTGTACCTAGTAAACTTTGCAAAGCTTAATCTTGACCGTATTGCTGGTTATCTAGCGGTACTGTAAGGTTTGTAATTGCTCCAGTGCCTGGTAGACAACTATAGAACTTACACAAGGCAGTTCAATAACTGACTGTGATACTTAAGAAAAATCAAACAAAACAGCACGTCCATATACTCATACCAGTCCCTTGCATTTATTTTTAGGCTATTGTTGAGAGTGCAAGGTCACACATGTAGTTCTGCAATTCACTGATAAAATACAATGTCTTCAAATTAATGACACATGGATGGCTGTCAGACGGACCAATTTTTTTTTTTTCTTATGCTAGAGTACATTACAGTACTACAGCCTTATTCAAAGCGACATTTCGTCAGATGAACGAAAGCATTACAAAGCTCTTTCAATTCTATTGCCAAATGCCTCTTCGCATTCTTTTTGTCTTGGTTCTGAAGAACGGGTTTCGTGTATAACGCGATGTAAAATGTGTCTTCCACTGCTGAAATGATTGAACTAACCACAGACTTCTACCAGAATTGCACTGGTGTTACTGTTACTAATCGGTTGCAAGGGTGATTCGATACAACTAACAGATCCATAGGTTTCTGTCCACATTTGGAACCATGCTACGCACCAATGATCAGCCCTACACACCGCATTTGCCTACTAATTTATAAAACGTAGACATTATTCCTAATTTTAGAAGAAAAAAAAAAAAAAAACATTTTAAAACAATGGCATGCAGCTACTGAGATGATTGCTCTTTTGATATTACCATTTCTATTAATAATACTTTTTTTTTTTTTTTTTTTTTTTAATGCGTTTATCCTTTATATTGAAATTTACCGGTATGTTTGTGTCATGAATAGGTGGTGCAATTGCCAGAGTTAGTAGCGTGACTCAAGAAATACCTAATCTATAACACTTTAATTGCAGTTAGAATACAATGTGTATTACATTGCGGCATTCTAATTATCAGAAGAAAAAAATGCTTACCTCTGCTGTGTTTCGAGGTGCTAAGGTGCTTCCACTGGATTCAGTGCGGTGCTACTGTTCTTTCACAACTCTCAGTAGCCATCCAGGCCAATTGCACATGTTGCCTCGCATCGGTCACATGACCACAGGATCCAATCCACTGCTCTTTCCAGCTCCAACTTCAGTACTCCGCAAGGGAGGTCTTACTTTGCCCTCAGCTTGTTCTAGTCAGACACAAAAATGATAGCGGGGGTGCCTGGTCGTGTGTTTGTTCGGGCTGACCTAGAAGTACAATGCACACTTGGCACTGTCGACTGGCTAAATTATCTGTGCGCGGAGTAAATCAGAATTCATAAGCAGTGTACAGAATACTGGAAACCCTGCAGTGTCACTGGGACACACAATACAGGGCTGCTGAATAGCTGATAAGGATGCATGGTCACAAAATATAAATGAGGGCATATTGCTGCAACAGCAGGGACAGATTGTTTTTCCTTCACACAGATTAGTGGCAAAATTTACAGGAGTTACAGTGGATTACCATGAATTGTTGTAAAGGGAAGTTCAGATAAACAATTGACCAAAAAACGGAACGTGACTAAAATAATTGTAGGGTTTGAGTGAACATAAATTAAAATGCAATATTCTCCTATTTTATGAAAATTGAGGCATTCTTTTCAGAAGGATTTTACGAAAGGGTTGTCAGTCATGAAGCTAACTTCCCGGTTTAGTGATATCGGGTCTAAATAAATGTAAGTAAAATTATCACTGATAAGTTCACTGAGTGTATTTCAAACAAACAGATAAGTTAATGGACTTCCTATGTAAAGTGCAACTGAATTCTATTTTTAAGAATCAAAACTGTCCAAAACCAATCCTATTAATGTTTAGCCACAAAAAGAATATGTTTGTCTGCCCACTGCACAGAAATGGGCAGATTCAATTGATACCAAATTGAATGTTGTTCAATTCCAGAAATTTATTTTAAAGGATCTGAATAATTTTTATTACAGTAAATAAAATTAAAGTAAAAAATGTTAACTGGATGGCTGACATGCATCTACAATAAGCTGTTGTTTGATTTATTTACTCAAAAAAATTATTTTCAAATATATAGAACAAGGAGGAACTGTGATTCGCGAAAAATGTCAATCTAGCAGATGTAAAACAAATACAAAATATAGAGGGTGTAAATTAAGTTGTGTTGTGTGGCACAGAGATCCTTCATAAAACCACTATTGTGATGGTCACTAGACAAATATCATAACTGAAACAGTTTTGTTAGTCAAAGAAACCATTTGTGTTGCATGGTCTTTTAGTTTGTTGATTCCACACAGTTTTCACATGAATGCAAATTACTTTATAATCCATGCTCAAATCATTATTTAATGACACCCACCCACATCAGTCAATATAGTAACCCCCTTACCATCTGTCAGTGTTACACAGGTATTATCCCTATATGAGTCATATAGAATTAATTACGTTAAACCAGTTTGTGCAGTCGCTGAAAATGTTGGATCACATTGGATTTAGAATTTAATATAATTAAGAAATTAAATGGTTTCAGCATGTTAATACAAATAGTTGTATTATTATTATTATTATTATTATTATTATTATTATTATTATTATTATTATTATTATTATTATTAATTACTTCATTTTTTGTTTTTTTTATTTGCTTCTGAATATTAAATTACCACATTAAAAAAAAAAAAAAAGTTTATCACCTTAATAGTATACAACTGTCACTCGATTATCCAAACACAGATTATATCTGTTTATCTGAACAAAAGGTTTGTTGCACCAGGGCTGTAACATTGTGTCTATGGGAGCAGTACCTATTTGCCAGCACATTAGACTGGTCACACATGCATCCTATCCTGTAAGAAATCCCAGTGTCTGACATTATCATGTGCACTGAGTACAATACACACTGTAACGCATGGATCTGCAAACTAAAGGTGCACTTCAGCTTGATAACATTTGGATGTATGTGGTATGTCTTGATGTTCACTCATAACTCAATCACATCTGATGCTGCAGAGGTTGCATTTTCAGGTTACATTTTGGTAGCTAATTTGATTCTTAGGCTCATCCATGCCATATTTTATAAAGTCCTTGCTTTTCTTCTGTTGTTGTCATATTTTGTTACAGACTTGCTTTATGAGAAAGAACATGACAGCCTAGCTGATACTGTAGTTACCATTTAATCAGTTAGCAATACCCATATCAATCTGATTTTATATATATATATATATATATATATATATATATATATATATATATATATATATATATATATATATATATCATTTCAGTTTGGACATTGAAGCGATGACTGAAGTTGAAGATTCATGGATGGAACACATAAAAAAATCTCAGTTTTGGATGTGGGAGGCTGGTACCATCAAAAAATGTATTAGCCATTGTAACTATATGTCAAAAGGCGGATGGCCGGTTTTATCTTCTTCTGCAGAGGCGAGTATGGCTTTTCATTTATCAAACTAAACATCTAAAGACAAAAGAAAGGCCTTGGTTCAGACAGGCCATACCATATAATAATGACTTCACAGAGTTTGCTACAAATAGTTTGTCGTAACAGTCTTGGAAACTGACATTTTAGAACCTGCGAGTACAATTGAAAATACAGGTTCTTATCGGACTGGAAGAGCATTCTATGCAACTCTGTTGACAGCACAATGTTTAACAAACAAATAAAACAAGGGACTGTTCGACTAATGTAAACAGCGGTTGATCAAAATAGCAATGTCATAAAAAAAATATTTTCTACGAACAGAAATACACTACAAACTCAACGTGCGTGGTTAGATGTTTCATTTCTATAACCTTATTATTGGGGGGGGGGCAGCAATTAGATCCACCACTACTGAGATCAATTGAATTGACACATAGTGGTATTCAATTTTTTGTTAAATACAAAACCCATTCGTTGCTAATTATTGACGGTTATCATGATTGAAAACTAACATCTAATGAATTATAGAATAAATACATACTCATCAAGTGATGAAAAATAAATTTGTAATTAAAAAAAGTAACAAAAATGGTTAAAATTAAAGAGTACAGCAACAATCTCAAAAAGGCTGTAATACAGCTAAACGAAAATGGAAAAACTAAATGAAAAATAGCAGAAAAAACTTGGTTTACTGAAAAACACTGTGTGGGCTATTATTGACAATCAAAAGAGAACAGGAACGACTGAAACTAGCTCCAGGTGTTGAAGACCAAGAAAGATTTCTGCAAAATCTGAAAGAAGAATCAGTCAAACAGCCCAGCAAAATCATTGGATTACTGCAAAAAGGAAGGGAGATTGGCCACCTGCCCCCAGACTTGAATCAAGATGTTGTGGGTTGACTTGAAGGCTGCTGTTGCAAAGGAAACCAAGTGTTGAAGAATGGGCAGAAATATCTCCAGGAAGATGCCAGGAACTGGTTTCAAAGTACAAAATAAGACTGCAAGCTATAAAGGAAACAAAGGGTTGAGTACACAAAATACTAATGTAAGGGTGCCCAAATACTTTTGTTAAAGCATAAAGTTAGTTTTTGCATGTTATTTTTCATTGTATGCATGTTATGTAATAATTTTTATTTTATTATAAGACTGAATCTCTACTTTAATGAATATCTTTCAATAGAACAATTATAAATTATAGAAATCACTTTTTGTGATTTCTCTCCTTTTTTTTAACTGGCGAAATAATTTTGTCTGCGTGTGATGGTTCACGTCCCATCCCTTATAAAATAACAATAACTTTTAACAAGCTGGCGTGTTTTAAAGGAATCCTGGAATAAAGTGGGGCTGTTTCTTATTAACAACTGCAACGAAAACCATAATATTGTATACTGTGTTTAGTTAAATGGATGATAATAAAAAGGAGTAAACGAGTAAAAAGTTTAACAATCGTGTTTGTAAACAAAGATGGTTTTCATGCCGGTTAAACAAATACGTATAAATGAGAAGAAACATGTGTCATTTATTTAACATTATTTAATGTCGTGTCTTTCCTTAGGAGGGAGCAGTAGTACTAGGTCATAAGCTTGTGAATGTCAGTCATTGTGTACAACCTCATAGTCATTTGCCTGAGTGAAGTATCCTTTACGAAAATAAATATTTATACCTGTCAACATTAGCAAGTTGCTGTTTCCAGGGTTCTAAACACCTTCGTGTTGTCAAGAGAATACTATGATTGTGGATGGGGATAAGCTCGGATTGTCACCCTGTTACACACCGTAACATTAAGTCAAAATAGTCAATATGCTTTTTTTTTTTTTTTTTTTTTTTTTTTTTTTTTTTTTTTTAATTGCTGCTGTGCGGCACTGAAAAGAAACATCTGCTACAAAATGATTACTGTATATCCCGGTAGCTCCTCCATGCTGAGTGCAGGCTATCGTTACATAAAAATAAAAAAAAAAATGATGTTCGCCACATTTTAGGCCTGCTTTTCAGTCACATATGTGAACGCACAAGGTCACCTTAAAAACGCAAATGTAAATCTAGGATGGCCCGGTAGTGTGAATGGGGTTTAAGAGCGTGTTTGTTGTTGCTGACGATTCAAACAACTATCCTCTGAATGGCAGCACTTGCTAAGTTCTGTCTTTACGTTCAAACAGTGCATTACAACCTCCACGAACATGTCAAGAGTACGTTCAAATAGTCATTCAAGAGCGACTGGAGCTACGATGATATTCGGGAAACACTGCAGTTTGTAAATGTTACACTGGTGAAACGGGCCCCTGTTTATTCAATGTATGAAATTGAACTTTTCTGTACACAATTACTAGTGATTCTGTAAAATTACTCTCAATAATTTAGGATACATGTTGTGAAATACAAACTCATGCATCCAAAATTTTAGGGGCATATTTTCAAAACATTTACAGCAGTCCAAAATGAACTATTTAACTAGTCATTTACTAATTAACTGTTTTTTTTTTTAATTATTATTATTAACACAGATAAAACAGTCGAAACACAAAAATGAATCCAGTGTTTATCGTATAAGCACATAAAAGAACACCAGAGATCATTACTTGTTTGGTGATCACTTATCCTGTTCAGGGTGCATTTTACTGTATTCTGTTGCAACAGAAGAACAGCATACACTTTGATTTCAATCTGCAATGTTTTTTAATTTCATTAAATCAGATGATACCTCCATATTTATGGACAGCATTTTTAAAATGGTATAAAAAATGAAAGCTGCAACCATAACCCTATCTAATGTTCATCCACCCGCAGCCATATAATGTTGTACATTTCTTTTGGCATTACTAAAAATAAGCACCGAAATAAGCATCACTAATTATAAGCAGCTATTGTGTGCATCGGGTGTAAAGTTATTTATCTGTTTAGGTAAACAACCTTAGGAGGAAAGGATTATCAGTTTCAATATACTGTGAATTAGAGTATAACATTTTAAAATGAACATTTAATGAATAAAAAGCAGTTGATTAATTTTCTCATTTATAATAGCGTTTGCAAATAAAGATCTCTGGCAGACAAACTTTTCTGAAATCTGTGCCACCTGATATTTGAACACTTAAGGTTTTATGTGCTCTTCTTTAATTTAAATCAACCACACAGGCTACTTAAAAATACAATTTAGAATACAGATGACTGAGCTAAAGAAAAAGTGGACACAAAGAATAAAATGGTCTTATAATGAATCACTGACCTACTACCATATTCTAATAACTTGTGAATCACAGTTCCATTAGCTTTAATTTCCATGAGCTGGAGACCAGCAAAAAAGACTGAGAACCCAGGCCTTCTGATAGAAAGCTGGGCTCTCTCAATCTATGCATCTGTGTTACTGAAACACAAAAATTGGGACCAGATTGAGGTAGGACAGCACATGTTCAGCACTATGTTCCATAATTTGCTTTAGGACTACCTGGTAGGATTGTCAAATGTTCATGCTCCCTCCTGCAAGCTGATTATTTCTGTTCCCATTGTAACCATTTATTTTTAATCAGAGCATCAGCATTGTTTCAGGAGGGAACAGGATCTGGATACACATCCTCTTTCTCCGAACGTTCCTGTTATTTGTTTTATTCTCCAGCTGACTTATGACACATGAGAATAAAAATATCAAAACAGTCAGGATTTTGCTGTGACCCAGATACCACAGGATACCGATAAAGAAATGTGTTTCTTCTTGTAACACATTACGTCCAGTGTAGACAGGATTTTGAACAACGTCTCATTCAAAAACTACAGCACTTTCCACAAAAGCTGAGCTGGGCATTGGCTGAATTATGAGAAGAGTGGCCACTGCAGGACAGACAACGTCACTTCCTGTAGCACTTCCTGTGCACCTGGTATTTATTAGTCAGTCTTCCATCTACCTATTAACCAGATACAGCCCTGCTTAACATAGAGATGTGTTAATTAAAGATAGACACATACTGTATCTAGCGTAGTTTATACTGGGTCAGTGGCCAGCTTATTTCAGGCTATATACTGTATAGTTTCTCTGCTGCTTACTTAGTTCTGTAGCAGATTTTTTCCATTATCAGATGTAACCACTGACAGCAGATTCAGACAGGTTACGCAGCCACTGACAGCGACATGCTTATACAGTAAGTGTCTTTAACAAAGCAATTTAAACAGCTTCAGTTGCACGCTCTGTCACATGGTAATACTGAAGGACTCTATCATGTTTGGTTGCAACCTGTTTTCAGGAAACCAATCAGAACATGTAGGCCAACCAAAATATTAAAAACTGATTCTGTTTTTAGGTGCAGATTCGTGGAACCTTGTCTACTACACTTCTTCACAAAATTTGTTGGCATCCTAAAATAGATAATCATTCTCTTCAAATACATGCCGATGACTTTAATGAGCAAGCTGAGTGCACAGGTGCCTCAACATGTATCAGTTTAGTAGGGATGACAGACTGGGGGTGAGGTATTATTTTTCAAAACATACTCCCAAAACTGTTTCTCCAATGGTATAACAATAACTGCCCTAACATCGATTGAGCTCCTGTCCCTAAACTCCTCACAGCCAGACTAGATGTTGTACAGTACAGCTGATTTGATGTAATTAGCAACACTTGAACAAAGTCACTTATTTTCAGGAGTCTTGCTGGGTTACCCAGATGTTTTATATAAATCTAGCAACTGATTTACAAAGCAGCAATCAACTTACATTCTCCCTCTTGACCCGCAGGTACTCAAAAGAACATTCTGCAATTATTGCCACGGGTAGGGTGACCTGAGATAACCTAGCTAGTGTACCTATGTAGCTGACGACTACGCCAATTTGTTTTTGGTAAGACAAGGACCGTAGTAACCGAATAGTTATTTCGTTCCCCCATATAGGTTCTTTGTTCCCTGGGTTTCCCACACACACACAATGGGACAGCATCTGGTAAAACAAATTTTATTGTTCTCAACAGAGTAAAAATCGTTAAAATCAAACCACACAATACTAAAAGAAATAAGCTGAACTTTCAAAAGGGAGTGCCAAAAAAGATTAAAAAAAAACAATGCAGACTAGGCAATCCCCTCCTGTTGGTCACGGTCTCAGAAAAAAAGTTCAAGCACACAGACAATTACTGTTCAACAAAAAAAAGAGAAAAAAAGAAATAGTCCGGGGGGGGGGGTAGACCTCACACTCCCGGGGCTTCCCCCAACTCGCTTGGTCTGCCACTGTTTCCTCCCGCCAATGCAGGAACCGCCACCCCCTGCTGGATTTCTCCCTAACGCTCGACTTCTGCCTCCAAAGGACCTGAGACAGGAGAGCGGGGCAAAGAAAGGGCCGTCAGGAACTGACCCACAGGTAAGTAAACTTCACCCTCCACCCAGAGGTTTTGGTCACTTTCCTTCAACTGGTCTATAACCACGTGGTTCTCTTCTCTCTCTCTTCCACTACGCTCCCTGGACCTTGCCCGGACTCCATCTGTTGATCGCTGCTGCCACCCGCGGACCTGAGAGAAGAGAGCAGGGCAAAGGAAAGGGGCCATCAGGAACTGACACACAGGTAAGTAAACTCCACCCTCCACCCAGAGGTTCTGGTCACTTCCCTTCGGTCAGTCTTTCACCTCCTTCTCCTGCCGTGCTCTCCAGACCTCCCCCAGATTCAATCTGCCGCCATCGGACCCGACCTGGAAGCTGGACTCCAGACGCGAAGGCAAGGTAGGTAAACCACTGGAGGCCTCAAGCACACTCTGATGGGGGTGCATGAGGCCGGCCAGTACAGGTAAGTAACACAGACAAAACAGTTAGCATGAATTTGGCAATTAATTGTCCTTTCCCCTCTTCAGAGGTCAAGAAATACGATCTGCTTCCTATCAAGGATCCATGGGGGCCCAAACATCCTGGTGCAAACAGTGGGACCCAAAACAGTTACACCCATCCCTTGCTCTGCCAAAGAAAACAAGGCAGACAAAATAAAGAAAAAAAACAAGTGCGCAAAAATAAATCGATATTTGTTGTACAGCCAAAAAACATGTTTGTGAAATTCTTAAATGGTGAAGCTATTTTCACCCACCAATGATAGTGTACAATAGCTACACAGAATAAAAATACACAACAAAAACAAGTCAAAAAGAAAACAACCAACCACCTATATTGTCCCGACATGACTAAAAGAAATAAGAAAAAAACTCCAAACTCGTTCCTGAATATTGTCACACTGCTTGTCCGTCCCCAAAACGAAGTTCTTGTTGCCAATGGTCGTTTTCCCGAAGTAAATCCAAAACAGTAAATCTTACACAATATCGTATTCCCTCAAGGCTGCGTGCTCTCACTCACTCACTCACTCACTCACTCACTCACTCACCCACTCACCCACTCACTCACTCACTCGCTCCTCCTCATCCTGGTTCTTCCTGTCTTCCGTGTTCCTCTCTCTGCTCTCAGATCCAGCCCCTTATATAGTACTGCTTGGACCAGCATTGGCTGTGGCGCTAACCAGGCAGGACCGCCTGTTGCTGGGGCGAAAGTGCTACCCAACAGTCAGCCACAACACACATAAAGCCAGCTGAGGGTCATTTGTGACACTATCTCAGCTTTCGCTGTTCTAAGCTAAAAAGCATCTATAAGAAGGCATTTAAAGTAATTTGCGCTTAAAATGCATTTTCACAAAAAAAGGAGGACAATTGATTTTGGAAAGGTTTATATTTTCAGAAGTGCAGTACTGTGCTTTAAACTAGGCCACTGCTACTTTTTAATGAAAGGTTAGCAGTTAAGGTTCACAAGAGACTGAAACACGGCTAGAAAATGTATAATGAATGTGTATTTAAACAATTGAATGTTATGTGGTACAGGGATAAGCTGAAAGAAACTAGGAGCAAAGAAACCGATCTAGACAAGCAGATACTGTACAGTTATACTCAGGTATAATATTGGGTAACATAATAAAATATATGTAGTATGAAAATAACAGATAATAAACTTCAATAAACATTCATGCAGTTAAGAAATGTATGGTCTTCATCAAGACTGCAATAAGGTACTGTACTGCAAAATATGATAGCTGTGGAGTTTGAGGGCTAATCTGAAGTCAAGCATCATCATTTACACCAGTGCAGTATTTGCACCATCGTTTTCTAGTGTGAAAAATCAATTGGTAATGCTACAAATTAAGCAAAAGCTCTTACAAAGCTCTTGAATACTGGAAAAAAAATTGAAGTTAATGTCACCAAATTGTTTTTCCTTTTAGAATAAAATGCTGCAAAAGCAGAACTGTACATTAATACAAAACAAACTGCACATTAATACAAAAAAAATGATGGTAAACCAATCATATATTGTAATGGAATACTGTGTTTCTTGTAATTACTGTATTGTCATCAATACAGTAAACGGGACAAAACAGTGGGTTGAATGGCATAAAGTGTTTCTCTCACAAGACATAGTTTGACAGCAATTAGATGAGGTCAGTAAAGGTGGTTGGCTTTTGACCACTGGCTACTGGCCTTTCAAATAGTCAACGGTCAATTAGTTTTTAAGTTTAAGAATATTCATCTCCTAGTTGATCTTTTGACATGTCTTCTTCTGGAGACCAAATGGCTAATTGGCTGCCAGTTGGGTAATGACCATTTGAAAGCCCAGTACCCAGTGATCAATATTACAAACATTGTGCCTCCCTGTCAGTCAAAAAGTACCGACTACACAATGCAAAGGCATTGTAAAGTGTATGGTGAAGCAAGGCAAATATGTGATGTGTGAAAATGTCTGCAGTTTACAATTCAAATGTAGTAAATTATCTAATTATATGAAAACAGTAAATAACATAAATGGCATTTTTATGGACAAAGGAAAATGCAGATGCTTAAACATAGCAGCTCACATTGCATTCACATGGATAGTATTTATACTCTAAAAAGGTTCAGTCTTCTGCCAAGTCAAGGACAAAAAGCTTGTTCTGTCTGTGTAGATTTAATTTTGGTTGGTCACAGCTGATTTCTCGCAGATTATCCAGCCCTATATCCGAAACCCTCTCTTTTTACTAATTAACACCTGATTCATCCTCTCAGTCGGCCCGAGTCTGGTTGGTGGAAGCTAAGTGGAATTCTGTAGTGAAGAAGGAGCCCTCATTTAGAGTGATTTACTGACATGGAGAAATCCAAAATATCAGTTTACAAAGACTCACCCTCAAGGTTAATAGGTACTGAAAATACATTTAGGGACTATGTTCAATGCATACATTTTACCTCAAACTGCTATTAAAGTGGGCGGCTATACAGGTTTACGTGATGATGCATAAATACATATTATTGGTGTTAACCACAAGATATTCTTAGTGGAGATTCAATTTAAATGTGATATTGAAAGGATGCTATAAAAAAGCTGTTCTGTCCCTGGTTAGAAATATTCTTCTTAACCACATTTCAGGCATTAAAGCACTCCAGTGTCCACAACATATTTTTTCAGGTTTACAGCAAAATGATTAATGTGCTACCAGTAATCTGTATTTAAAGCATCAATCAGTATGTTTACATGACTAAGTGTTTTCCGAAAACTGAATCAGAAAACTGATTTTCTTAAAACGTCACTTTTCTGTGTTTACATGATTAACGATAGAAAATCTAATTAGAATTCAACTGTATACATGGATGGAAGTTTTCGTAAATAATTTTACATGAAAAGTACTGTAGTAGCCTAAGTACGATTTAAAGATCGGATATTTATGCGATAGAACGGAGACCAAACCAATAACTCAAGTGCTTTGTCGAAGTGTCAGGTCTTAAATTCAAAGATTACTATCCTATACCTCTATTCAGAATCCCCACAATGTGCAATCAACCTTTCCAACAGCTCATCCTGTTCTATATTACCAGGAAGAGATAAATGTTTGTTTAGGAGAGTGTATAGGGTATGGAGTGGCGAGCATGAGAGTGAAAGAGAGAGTAAAGAGAAAGTAAAAAGCAGAAAGAAAACACCGGGACAGCCATAGCTTGGGTGTTTTGGGGTTTGTTTGTTTTGAATAGTTTTGTGGTGTTTTTGTTTAAACCTTTTATTTGTTTGCGATTAAGTATTTAAAACTGCAGTATCTGAGTCTGGGTTTGCTATTCCTGCTGTTGACCAGCCTTGAGCGCACTCCACTACACCACAGGGTTCCAGAGTGGCTCACTGGGTAAAGCGGTGATGTGCGAGATGATTCATGCAGTCAGAGGAGAGTAGGTTTGCATCCTGGCTGTGCCAATTTGAATAATTTTGGAGCTGAGGAGCAGTGCTGGAAGTGGTGATTAGACAGAAGGACCCAGTATGTATTTGCAGAGAATCGTGGAGGTTATTTAATGTTTTATATTACAATACTGAAGAATAGCTGGGATGTTGTTAGCTTGTACTGTAGGTTAGTCTCAGGTGCCCCAGCATCCCCCTGATCCATAAAATGTTTGACTGCTGCTGAACACTTAGGGGTAGATTCAAATTGCAAACTGCATTGTGGCCAGGCAATTATTTTGCACTGCGCCCTGTGTAGGCTTAAGAGCAATGCAAATGACTCAACACTCACATTTAATGATCCACAATTATGAAAATGAGGGTCTCAATGAGTGCATCGGTCTATTTAATGGTCGCACCCGCAGCTCAGAGGTGACGGACTTAGAGCATGACATCTGTAGAGCACAAAAATACAAACCAAAAGAAAATATGTCAGACGAAGGGCAGCAAAGTCCTCTTGGTGCACGGAAAAGAAAAGAAAAGAAAAGCTTTCTTAGAAGGAGCTGAGAGATCTTAGAGGTGAGGTCGCTCCTCATAAAATTGAGTTGTTTGGAAAAGCCTCTTTCAGCAAGACATCCAGAAATTTTCCTAGCACTCTGGAAAAGGAAGATTGGGCTCTCCCTCCAGACATTCCGTGGTCTGAAAGGAATCAGAGGCTAAGTAGTGCAGAGAACACAGCACTTTCACATGTGCAGGGATAGCAGTCCCTAGATTGACGCGGGGGTCTAGCTCATCCCTCAATTCAGCTATTAGGTCTAGGATGACCTGCGGAGTGAGACGATAACACTTTAGCACTGCATCCTCCGACATCCCAAACAACGTGACCCTGGGATTGAATGTGCAGGGTCTTCTTCGTTTTGCCCTTCTCCAAACATGTTCCTATCTCTCCTCAACGGGAGCCAAGTGTCAATGCATCAGGGAGTGTACCACAGCAGCCGTCCTGAAATCAATGACAGGTCTCTGCAGATGTGTGCTTTTATACAGCTCTTAATTACTTGCTTTTACAATGGTTTGCACCTTGTAAGAAGAGGTGTCAAGTTTTCCTGGAGGGTTAGCAATTGCCTGCGTGCAAGGTAAAATCCTTACATCACATTATAATGTTTATGCGTGCTTAGTATCCAGATCACGCCCAATTACATGCTATTTTCTTCATTTGAATGCATTTCAATATCATTTTAATGGATTAATGATGGCAAAGTGCAAATTTAATAGTGAGTGCAGAACGGCAGATGAACACCATTCTTTTAATATGTCGTATTTTTAGCGGCTGTTAAAATCAGACTTTACGGCTGCTAACCACGATTTACGCCTACATTATGCCAGGGTTTTCCACCCGCAAATCACTTTGCTTGTATCCTTACATATACCACTTAATCTGGAAAATGCTAGGGTACCTAGAACTATCTTGTGGGCTAAATCTGTACAGGTATGATGATGTCTTGATTTTAAACATTATCATTTTCTACACACCCAGGCTGAAGGTATAATTTCAAAATCACTTGTGAGTGTCACCATTGTTTAAAACTGATGTCTGATAATGGTTCAGTGAAGTGACTGCAGCATTTACTGCTATGCTAAGTGGAATCGTCCTCTACAGATTAATACAGCATTAAATATTTAAATCATTATTCATGTATTTAGTATATGAGTTTGCATACATCAATTTGCATATAATTGAATTGGACTGACTACAAACTTAGAAAAAAAAAGAGAATTGCCTGTATCTTCACCAGCAAAAAAGTAGTAAAACTATCCAAGAGCATGTCCAAGTAAATAATGGTCTGCTTGTTGTTTTGTAAAGAGCCTTCTGGAAGAGCTATATCAGGATTAAATTTGATCCTCAAGTTCTTGGTAGGGACCCAGTTAACAAGAAAGCAATTTTGGGGGAATTTGGGTAAGCTTATTTTCAAAGAACGTGTTTTTGTTAGTAGATTAAACCACACTAATTTGCAGTCAGCCACTGTATTTAAAGGGGCAGTGTTCTATATAGTTGAAAATATAAGCTCTACAACAAAATTACATTTGGGGAATGTAATGAACCAACTGAACAAACTGGTGAACAAGGTAAGCATGCTTTATGATAATGTGCAAAGCACAAAAGGCAAAACACACAAGCCTACAGTCTATTTCACAGATGGCTTAGAAGATTTACAATAATGAGATGATGCATGTGAAAATGGATAACAACAGAAGATCTAAAAATGACTAAGGCAATATTCTCCTTGCCCTTATAACAACCCTGTCCAACAGCTAATTAACTTTAAACTGCATACAGGCCATACAACAGCTTACAAACAAATTCCAAATGAAACTAATTCCCGATCCCGCCTGTCCCATGTGCCAGATGGAGATTATAGGCACAGAGAATGAGAAGTGGTCTGGTCAGTGGTACTGTAATGGGTGGTGCTTGACAGGAGCATTGAAATGACCTGTATGTCAATCAATCAATCTTTATTTTATATAGTGCATAGTGGACCACCATCACAAAGCATTTTACAAGATGCAATAAAAACAAGAAAATCCATAATACTTCAAATACAGAAAAATGCATAATACATGATATACAGTAAAAAAACAACGCATAATACATTAAAATAGTGGAAAGTACATAATACATGATAGTACATAATACATGAAATAGTACATTAAATACAGTGGAAAGTGTGTAATACATGATAGTAATATAATACTTGAAATAAGAACATAAGAACATAAGAAAGTTTACAAACGAGAGGAAGCCATTCGGCCCATCTTGCTCGTTTGGTTGTTAGTAGCGTATTGATCCCAGAATCTCATCAAGCAGCTTCTTGAAGGATCCCAGGGTGTCAGCTTCAACAACATTACTGGGGAGTTGATTCCAGACCCTCACAATTCTCTATGTAAAAAAGTGCCTCCTATTTTCTGTTCTGAATGCCCCTTTGTGTAATCTTCATTTGTGACCCCTGGTCCTTGTTTCTTTTTTCAGGCAAAAAAAGTCCCTTGGGTCGACACTGTCAATACCTTTTAGAATTTTGAATGCTTGAATTAGGTCGCCACGTAGTCTTCTTTGTTCAAGACTGAACAGATTCAATTCTTTTAGCCTGTCTGCATATGACATGCCTTTTAAGCCCGGAATAATTATGGTCGCTCTTCTTTGCACTCTTTCTAGAGCAGCAATATCTTTTTTATAGCGAGTTGACCAGAACTGCACACAATATTCAAGATGAGGTCTTACTAGTGCATTGTACAGTTTTAACATTACTTCCCTTGATTTAAATTCAACACTTTTCACAATGTATCCGAGCATCTTGTTAGCCTTTTTTATAGCTTCCCCACATTGTCTAGATGAAGACATTTCTGAGTCAACAAAAACTCCTAGGTCTTTTTCATAGATTCCTTCTCCAATTTCAGTATCTCCCATATGATATTTATAATGTACATTTTTATTTCCTGCGTGCAGTACCTTACACTTTTCTCTATTAAATGTCATTTGCCATGTGTCTGCCCAGTTCTGAATCTTGTCTAGATCATTTTGAATGACCTTTGCTGCTACAACAGTGTTTGCCACTCCTCCTACTTTTGTGTCATCTGCAAATTTAACAAGTTTGCTTACTATACCAGAATCTAAATCATTAATGTAGATTAGGAATAGCAGAGGACCGAATACTGATCCCTGTGGTACACCACTGGTTATCACACTCCATTCTGAGGTTTCTCCTCTAATCAGTACTTTCTGTTTTCTACATGTTAACCACTCCCTAATCCATGTACATGCATTTCCTTGAATCCCAACTGCGTTCAGTTTGAGAATTAATCTTTTGTGTGGGACTTTGTCAAAAGCTTTCTGGAAATCTAAATAAACCATGTCATATGCTTTGCAATTATCCATTATCGATGTTGCATCCTCAAAAAAATCAAGCAAGTTAGTTAGACACGATCTCCCTTTCCTAAAACCATGCTGACTGTCTCCCAGGGCCCTGCTACCATATAGGTAATCTTCCATTTTGGATCTTATTATAGTTTCCATAAGTTTGCATATAATAGAAGTCAGGCTTACTGGTCTGTAGTTACCTGGTTCAGTTTTGTTTCCCTTTTTGTGGAACGGTATTACGTTTGCAATTTTCCAGTCTGTCGGTACCACCCCTGTGTCAAGAGACTGCTGCATGATCTTGGTTAGCGGTTTGTAAATTACTTCTTTCATTTCTTTGAGTACTACTGGGAGGATCTCATTCGGCCCAGGGGATTTGTTTATTTTAAGAGCTCCTAGTCCCTTTAACACTTCTGCCTCAGTTATGCTTAAGTTATTTAAAACTGGATAGGAACTGGATGACATGTGGGGCATGTTGTCAGTATCTTCCTTTGTAAAAACTTGTGAAAAGTAATCATTTAATATATTTGCTATTTTTTTTTCTTCATCTACAATTTTGCCATTTGTAGCTCTTAAACATTTAATTTCCTCTTTGAATGTTCTCTTGCTGTTGTAATATTGGAAAAACATTTTGGAATTGGTTTTAGCTCCCTTAGCAATGTTCATTTCTATTTCTCTCTTGGCCTTTCTAACTTCCTTTTTGACTTGCGTTTGCAGAATGTGGTCCAATGATCGAGATAGGTGAAGCCTTCCCGTGTGCACCGTGTCTTCAGCCATGCGTTTTGATTAATTATTTCCAGCTGTCCATATGGTCCTTTGCAAGGTGCAGGTAGTATACCAGAAAATACCACAGTTTTGGTTTTCTCTTTTAATTTCCTTCCTAGCTCTCTGAATTTGTTTTGCAGGGATTTGTTGTTTGTACCGATGTTGTTTGTACCGATGTGGACGACTACTACCTGGTCGTCTCCTGTTCGTTCTAGGAGCCTGTCCACGTTCTCAGTGATGTGCTTGACCGAGGCTCCCGGAAGGCAGCACACTATTGTAGTAAGGGGGTCCAAACTGTGACTTGAACTTGCTGTGTTTCTCTATATGGAGTCCACAACAATCATGACCTCCCTTTTTTTTGCTGTCTGGTCACCACTGTCAATAGGGTCCTGGATGTTGTTCCTTTCATTCTCTTGTTGTTGGTTCTGCTCATCAAAATTCTGAAGTGACTCAAATCTGTTGGTTATTTTGATTTCTGGTGGTTGTGTTTGACGAAGTTTCTTTTTTTTCCTGCTTCTGCCTACCTGAACCCAGCTGTTCTGACCTTCTATCTCCCTGGTGGCTTTCAGTCTGTTAGGGGTGATGCAGACTTCCATGAATTGTGGGTGTGCCAGTTCCTCAAGATCCTGTTGCTGTTACACTTCTTCCAGCTCCATTTCTAGCATACTTACAAGTTTATGCAAATCCTGGATCGCGCGGCACTTTATGCACACTTGGTTTAGCTCTGCTGGGTTTTCTCGGATTTCCCACATCAAGCAGGTGTCACAGATTACTGGCTTGAAGACCATGTTGAGGGTTTTTTTTTTGAAGTTTAGTTTCTTCTGCAGCCATCAACCTGCTTTCCAAATGCTTCTAAATACTTTTCCACGCCTGTACCTCTTTCACTTGCTGTCGCTAAAGGAACCTAATAGCAGATATCAGGCTTAAAGAGCATGGAACGCAAAAGAGAACAGGTGGGTTTTGAGAGTTGATTTAAAGAGAGCGACGGTTGGAGCATCACGCACCAAAGCTGGGAGAGAGTTCCAAAGAGTCAGAACCATGAAGCTAAATGATCGTTCTCCAAGTGTGGTGCACTTTTGCTTGGGGATAACAAGCAGGCCAGAGTCGGAGGACCTGCGGGCAGGGACATAGCAGGTCAGCAGGTTGAGCAGGTACTCGGAACCTGTGTGATGAAAGGCATTGTAGGTGAGCAGGAGAGTTTTGAACATAATCCTGAACTTTACAGGTAGCCAGTGCACCTGAGCAACACAGGGGGTGATGTGATCACGTTTTTTACATCTGGTAAGGATCCTGACAGCAGCATTCTGAACTAGATGCAGTCGGTTGCTGTAGTCGAGTCGAGTCGAGAGGAGACAAATGCATGACAAATTATCTCCGCATCTGGGAGGGAAAGGTAGGGACGCACTTTGAAGATGTTTCGAAGACGGTAGAATGAAGATTTGATCACGGAGGAGATGTGAGTATCAAAGGAGAAGTTGCTGTCAAGAAGTACACCAAGGCTTCATACTGTGGGGGAAGACAGCAGCAGACAGTTTCCGAGGTTCAGGTTGAGATTCTTAAATTGAGTTTTAGATCCTACTAGAAAGAGTTCAGATTTGTTAATGCTCAGTTGAAGAAAACTGGCAGACATCTAAGCCTCGATGTCTTGAATGTAAGCAGAGAGCCAGACCATGGCAAGGGGCTACCAGTGTTGAGCTGTAAGTAGAGCTGGGTGTCATTAGCATAGGAGAGAAACATTAGGTTGTGTTGGCAGGGAAGCATGTAGATATTGAAGAGAAGGGGCCCAAGAACAGATCCTTGGGGAACACCACAAGTGACTGAGTTTGCAACATCACTGCGTCCAGCATAAAAAAAACAAACTGCATGTGTAAGAACAGGTAAGAGGACATCCAGGAGAGACAGGTTCCCTAGTTTCCAACATACTTCCAGGGCTTTACATTTAGATTTTTAACTACTGGCCCCTTGGGCTGCTGAGATAGTGTTTTTACTGGCCCAGATCCAATTTTATCTGGCCCAATATATTTATATATTTATATAGAGAGCTCAAGTCTCAGAAGAAAGTGGCTAAACGAAGTCTTTCAGTATGTGTTACTTCAGCCATTAAACATCTATATAGCAAGTGCTAAATGAAGTACGGTAATCCAAACTTGGGTAACAATGAAATTAGAAAGGTAATTTAACGTTATGATGACTATAAAGACACACTAAATGTTAAGCACAGCAATGCAGTAACTATAACAAAATGCAAGATACTTGGAGTTGGAAAAGAGTTTTTTTTAACTCTGGACTGTAGTTCAATGTAAAACATCTACACTTGACTTTCTGTAAATGGATAGAGTAACGGCAAAATTTGCACTGACTATTAAAAGTACAACCAGGGATTCTTGTTTTGAATTATTTACAGGTTATTGAATAAACAAAGTAACTTGACTTAACTTGACTTGTAATTAGTAATGTTATACTATTGTAATGTTGGAATGTATTTTCTATTTTGGCCAGGTTACAGTATTTACACTAAGATTATGTTATAAATATTATTTGTTAGAATTAAACAGATGTTGAATATTTAGGTTGCTATATGATAGGTGTTATTTTATTCTGAATACACTAAAGCAAAAATTATTATTTGGTGGTTTACACAATATTATGCTACTGTTGCTTTAATTGAAAGAGATACGCGCTGTGACTTTGCTGCTCATTGAGTTCCATGTATTTTAATTCAGTAAACAAAAGAAAAAACTTGTGCCTAAGGAAATAAGGTACAGAGCGAAGAAATCTCATCTTGGACATTGTTTGTACACTGTGAACACGGCTAAACTTTACCAGTTTACACTGTTATGCTGTTCACTTGTGCACACCCATTTGCCTTTTACTCTTGGGAGTGTAAGGGACCAGAGTTCGGGTAATCGAATACACAAAAAGGTTTCACCCTGTGTATTCAAATATGAAACTATGTCCATCCCTAATCCTAATAATAAACACTATTAAAACAATATTCATAATACAAAATAATAACAAACATATTTAGAGTGTTATCGCTTGTGTAGCCTCTTCCCAAGTCAGCGCCAATCTTGCTGAGCGATATACCAACGAATCATGGAAAGATTCTGAATGGTGTTTTTGACCTGAACACATCAGATCCCAAATCAAAAAGTTAGACAATTTGATTGCGTATCTGGGTATCCATGGGGACATCTTACTGTGAGACTGGATATGATGTAAACGAAATGTTGAATTCACAACAAAGCTGCTGTTTTATCTGCAAGTCTGGGAAACTGACGCCAAACAAGGCAAAATGTTACTTTGTTAATGTTGAACCCTGATTTCTGAAGCCGGTCAAGAAGAATGCCATGATCTATGGTGTCAAAAACACCTGTTAGGTCAAGAAGGCCAAGCACAGAGGGAGCACCAGCAGTATTGAGCAGGAGATCATTCAAAATCTGGAGCAGAGCAGTTTCAGTACTGTGATGCTGCCAGAAACCAGACTAGAGATTCAAGCAGATTGTTGTCTGTGAGATGTTTCATGGATCCTGTAAAAGAAAGTATTATTATAAATAAATAAATAAATAAATAAATAAATAAATAGAACATTTTACATTAAGGCTAGAGAAACAGTATAATTCGGTTTTTGAAGTGCAGGTATTTACATTTCTCAGCAAGATTTATATACAACTGTCCATAACAGAACATCGCTGCTGCATTTTAGGGAAACCTGAACTACCAAGAGTGTTGTGGAGATAGTTAAAACTGAATTAGCCAGTCACCAAATGTGCAGATGGCTGCTTGTTCAAGGTGACTCAGCAATTTACTGAAATAAACAAATTCCTTCTTTGGGCATACTGGCTGATCAGAGCAGTTCAGGCTACCGCTATCACAATAGAATTAGGGACAATTCACATATTTGACATACTGTACCACACAGAAATATTTGAATGTAAACTACACAAATATCTGAATAATGGCCAGACCAACAATAATTAAAAATAATTGTTTGATTATGCAGCAACTATGTTTAGTAACTTTAATAGTGGCATCACAGATCTTTAATAGTGGACATTAGTTTAGTTTAGTTTGGGATATGTAATATATATATTTAGAGATTATAGAATACATATATATATATATATATATATATAGACAGTAGTTGCGCTTGAAAGTTTGTGAACCCCTAGTGTAATTCTAGAAATTTCAAGTTTTTACTATGAAATCCTTGTTTAATCAAAACCAGTCTTTACTAAAAGAAATGGTTTATATTTACAAATTCCATGTGTTTTTTAGAGGCATTGATGCATGTAGTAGAATAAAGCTAGGTAAATAAGAATCAGTGCATGTGCAAAAATAAGTGAACCTCAAGTTGCGTTAGCTCAATCAAGTAGGTAACTGTAATCAGATGGGTAAGTAATTGGGTACCATGTTAACCAATCAAAGAGCAGATCTCCAGGACAAAGTTTGGGTGGCACTCTCCTATATAAAGGTAAGAAACTTGACCAGTTTGGTCTTATTCATACAGGTCAGTGTAACACACACCATACCACGATGTAAAGAGACCTCTGAGGACATCAGGAAGAGAGTTGTAAGTGCTCATCAGTCTGGAGAGGGTTATAAAACCATTGCAAAACATTTCAGGCTCCATCAGTCCACTATAAGACAAATATTCTACAAATGGAAAAAATTTAAGACTACGGTGATTCTACCTAGATGTGGAAGTCCTTCAAAATTATCCCACAGAGCAACATGAAAAATCATAGAGGAGGTCAAAAGGAACCCCAGAAGCACATCAAAGGATCTGCAGGCCTCCCTTGCTGCAGCTGATGGCAATGTTCATACCTCAACAATAAGATGCAAACTGAATGGCAGTGGTATTCATGGGAGGGTAGCCAGGAGGAAACCTTTGATCTCCAAAAAGAACTTAATCTTTATTTTGGAAAAGACCACCTGGATAATTCTGTAGACTTCTGGAAGAATGTTCTCTGGACAGATGAGTCTACCTACCCACCCAACACTGCCCACCACCAAAAAAACCTTATCCCATCTATCAAGCATGGTGGTGGGAGTGTCATGGTTTGGGGCTGCTTTTCTGCCTCTGGCCCTGGATGACTCGCCATCGTTGAGGGAACCATGAATTCAGAGTTATACCACAAAATTCTGGAGGAGAATGTCAGGCCATCCGTCCGTCAATTGAAGTTGTGCCAAAAATGGGTATTGCAGCAAGACAACGATCCTAAGCATTCTAGCAAATCTACCAAAGAATGGATTTAGAGGAATACATTTTGTGTTTTGGATTGGCCAAGTCAAAATCCAGACCTCAACCCAATAGAAATGTTGTGGCAAGACCTGAAGCAGGCTATTCATGCAAGACAGCCCTCAAATGTGAAGCAGTTGCAACAATTCTGTAAGGAGAAATGGACAACAATTCCTCTCTGAAAATGTATGAGACTGATTAGTAACTATAGGAAAGGTTTGGTTGAAGTCATCGCTGCTAAAGGAGGTGCCACAAGTTATTGAATCACAAGGTTCACTCACTTCTGCTCACAAGGATTTTTGAGTTTCTGATACATAAACATTTTTTTGTTAAATAAATAATGAAAATATATCTTATTTTTGTGTGTCTCTGTTACTCAGGTTATCCTCATCAAAAATTTAGATTTAGATGAAGGATTTCTAAGGTTCTTTGTCTAAAATAAATGAAAAGAAAAACCACCCCATGTAGGGTTCATCGTCGGTGACACTTATATATATATTATATATATATATATATATAATAGAATATATATATATATATATATATATACACATACAGTGGCTTGCAAAAGTATTCAGACCCCTGACCAATTCTCTCATATTACCGAATTACAAATGGTACATTGAAATTTCATTCTGTTTGATATTTGATTTTTAAAAACTGAAACTCAAAATCAATTATTGTAAGGTGACATTGGTTTTATGTTGGGAAATATTTTTAAGAAAAATAAAAAACTGAAACATCTTGCTTGCATAAGTACTCAGCCCCCACACATTAATATTTCACTGCAATAACAGCTTTAAGTCTTTTGGGGTAAGTATGTACCATCTTTGCACACAGTATCGGAGTGATCTTGGCCCATTCTTCTTGGCAGATTTGTGCCAGGTTGTTCAGGTTGGTTGGACGACGCTTGTGGACTTCAATTTTCAAATAGTGCCACAGATTCTCAATGAGATCAGGACTTTGACTGGGTCATTTGTAGTGTAACTGTTTCCAAAATTTTGTGGAATACTGTCAGAAAAATAACTAGATTCTGGACCCAGTTCACTTAACCAACAAGCAAGTGTATTGTACAGAAACGTTAACGATGAAGATACAACATTTACAAGTGACCAGAAATAACCCCAAACCAACACCCTACAAATATATACACAGTCCCGAACAGAATAGTCAAGTTGCTGCAGCTTCTCAATTTGGAAAAATCCAAAATCTAGAAAAAAAGATTGGTTCTATGTCACCAGGTCTGGGGAAGCTGTTAGTGTAGAAAATCCTTGGGGTTGCTGCCCTTTCAGAAAAAAACCAGGAAAACTCCAACAAAAAGCAACAAAAAGTATTTGTAATCCAAGAGAAAGAAGGAAGAGGATGTCAGCAAACTACACTTTAAAACATGGTTCAGTACTTTTAATACTTTTCTTTTCCTAAAAGGACCTTACAACCTTTTATTTTTTAGTAGATGATTTTGGATAAAATCAGAGCAGCCAGAAACATAACTCTGTTACCAAACACAGAACAAAAAACAACCCTCCCCCGATGACCACCTGACCTTAATAAAGGAAAAAATGTGAAAAAACAGGTTTTCCTAATAAGTTGGCCACAGGTAGATAGACCTGGAGGTGGAACGGAAAGGTACTAGAACCCAATGGCTCCTCTTAAAGGCAGATTACCCTTTATTTATTTATTTGTTGCTTTTCTCATTTAAAGCTTTTAATTTAATGTAACGATGTCACATAACCCCCCCCCCCCCCTAGACTTGAGGTACTGGAAGACAGACCAAAAAAAATGTTAATGTTCTCGACGTGGTGTGTCTTGTGGTTATCAGGGTTATTGTCTAGAGCTAATTGATAGTTCACAGGTCCCAATCTCTTTTTGATTGTTGCAGGACCTCTCCACTTTGAAGCAAGCTTTGCAGCAAGATATTGATAGTGTTGTTTGCTACGTGGAAAAGGGCCCATCAAATCAACCCCAAGCATCACTCCTGGTTCCTTTACGGATGTTGATTGAAGCATTCCAGCGGGTTTCAGGCAGATAGGCTTGAACTGTTGACAGATTATGCAGCTTTTGGTGTATTCCCAGACATCCTTTCGAACTTGTGGCCAGTAAGCAACATCTAGGAGGTACACGAGAGTCTTCAGATGTCCTATGTGACCTCCTAGAGGGCTGTCATGAAAGTATTTCAAGAATTGTTCCCGAAGATTGCAAGGAACGAAGAGTTGTAGTTTAGCACCATTACACTTCCCAGGAATTTGAAGATACAAGATTCCGTTCTCTAGAATGTAAGTTATGCGACCAACACAAACATCACCCTAGACAATGCTTTGCATGATATCTTGAGCCTCCTTGTCATTTGCTTGTGCTTAAGAAATCTCAGGCCAATCTACAGGTAAAGCAGAAGCATGAATCTGACTTCTCTTTAATGCAGGCAGCAGCTAATCCATCTAGTTCAACTGGAGCATGTGACAGCGCATCAGGAACGGTGTTGAATTTCCCCTTCCTGTATACAACAGAAAAGTTAAAGTCTTGAAATCGGATAGTCCATCGAATCAGACGAGAAGTAGGCTTGGGATTGTTGAAAGCCCAAACAAGTGCAGCATGGTCTGTAATAACCTCAAACTTTAATCCCTCCAGCAGAGGACGCCATTTCTCCACAGCCCAAACAACTGCAAGACATTCCTTCATTGAAACAGAATAGTTAATCTTAACAGGGTTTAACAATCTGGAAGCATATGCGACAACATGCTTTACTTCAGCCACATGTTGGGTCAAAACTGCTCCCAGGCCAATATGACTGGCATTAGTATGGACATGGAAGGATTGATTGTAGTCAGGATGCTGTAGAACTGGAGAAGTGGATAGGGCATGTTTTAGATCTTCAAAGGCAGCTTGACACTCGGGAGACCAAATCCATTTAGCTCCCTTCTTCTTAAGAGCATTAAGGGGAGCAGACCTTTCTGCAAGCCCAGGAATAAATCGATGGTACCATCCTGCCATACCCAAAAATCTCTGTACCTCCTTTAAGGAGCGAGGAGTAGGAAAGGATTTGATGGCTTCCACCTTCTGGTTATCCGTCTTAATGCCTTCACTGGAGATTACATCCCCAAGGAATTGGATTTTATGTTATAGTAGATGGCACTTCCTCAGATTTAAGGTTAAGTTTGCTGTCTGCAATCTTTGAAATACAGCTGTAAGGTCCTGAAGATGTTGTGATTCAGTCTTTGAATAGATGATTATATCATCTATATATACGAAACAGATCTTCCCTTTCAAGTCAGCCAATACAGCTTCCATAAGCCTCTGAAAGGTTGCTGTTGCATTTTTGAGACCAAAGGGCATGACTTTGAATTAAAACAAACCAGAGGGAGTTACAAAGGCAGTTTTCTGTATGCTGGGAGGATCCTTGCCGACTTGTCAATATACACTCTTTAGATCGAGTGAACTGAATACCCGCGCTCCATTCAGAGACTCTATGATCTCATAACAAGCTGATATTACCACTTCTCAGAGGGGGTTTGCTTCCTCCTGACGTTGGAAACAGCTGCTGTTTTTTTCACTCTACTAGATTAATTTTTATTATTGGCATTTATTTTGGCCCAATACTCCTTTTGAACGGCCCAATCATTTTCAATTAACGTTCCAATCCTGACCAGTTCATCAACAGTGGTCACAGTACCTCTCAAATTGCTTGCCAATTTAGGGTTGCTGCACTAACTCCTTTTCAATGAGACCAGTTTTCCAGCGCATACACAATGCACGATAGTGGAAAGCGAAATCTCAGATGCTCTCTGTAGATCCTTGAATCCTGTCACGGATGCGTCTTTCTCCCTCTGCTTCATAGTCATCAGACATAAATGATTTCATAAAGGCATGCTTAAATTGAGTCCATGAGGTGACTGAAGCTCGCTCTGCCCTCCACCAATCTTTAGCTGTCTCCTTCAGAACCGTGTTGAGAGTAGCCAAAACCTGCTCATCTGACATGGGGTGGAGTGCCAAAAATTATTCACAGCGTTCAACTTATGACACAGGGTCATGTTCTTCACCAACACCTCTAAAACTAGGAAAGTCTAGTTTCACTGGAAGTTTGTGATGGTAATTGGCGCTTCTTCCTCTGGGAGGCACTGTGAACCCTCTATCACACATCGTTCCCGCTTGGCTTGTTGATCTTGCTTCCTGAAAACTCATAGAAGGGGCATTAGGCTTGTTAGGAGTACTTGCTTTGTTGGCCCTGCCTTTAAATCTAGCTTCTATTTGCTGGTCATGATGTTGGAAACAATCAACTATAGACTGTTGTAATTTTTGAAAAGTCAATTCACCTTTTTGTTCTTGAGCCACTCCAATGTTGCTTTGGCCTTGTGCTTGGGATCATTGTTCTGCGGAAAGGTAAATTTCCTCCCAAGCTTCAGTTTTTTAACGGACTGAAGCAGATTTTCTTGCAGTATTTTCCTGTATTTTTCTCCATCCATTCTTCCTTCAATTGTAACAAGATGCCCAGTCTGTGCTGATGAGAAGCAGCCCCACAGCATGATGCTGCCATCACCATACTCCACTGTAGGGATGGTGTGTCTTGAGGCATGGACAGTGTTAGATTTGCGCCACACATAGCACTTTGAGTTTTGGCCAAAAAGCTCTATCTTGGTCTCATCTGACCACAAAACCTTTTCCCACATGGTAGCTGGGTCACTCTCATGCTTTCTGGTAAACTCCAGACGTTCCTTCAGATGGTACTTTTTGAGTAACAGCTTCTTTCTTGCCACCCTCCCATACAGGCCAGTGTTATGCAGAGCTCTTGATATGGTTGACTGGTGCACCATTACTCCACTCCCAGCTACTGAACTCTGTAGCTCCTTCAAAGTAAATGTTGGCCTCTCTGTGGCTTCTCTCATAAGTCTCCTTCTTGTTTGAGCGCTGAGTTTTGAGGGACGGCCTTTTCTTAGCAGTGCCTGGGTGTTTTGATGCCGCTTCCACTTGCTGATTATTGATCCAACTGTGCTCACTGGGATATCCAAACACTTAGATATTATTTTGTACCCTTTCCCTAATCTATGCATTTGTATTACTTTATCTCTAACTTCTGTAGAATGCTATTTGGTCTTCATTTTTCTTCAAATTCACAGCCTTACCAATGATCCTTCAACAGTGGGATTTTTATCCAGAAAATGTGACAGCAACTTTAATGGTTCACAGGTGGAGGCCAATGGTAAGGTAATTGTGTCCTCATTAGGGCAATTTCTTTCATTGGTGCAAACTGGGAGCTTCCACAGCACAGGGGTTGAATACT